>NC_056732.1:1429577315-1429732315 GCF_019279795.1 Protopterus annectens | reverse complement strand
CCATTTATTTTTTCAAAACATTTGGTAATGTTGGAACAAACCGAACACCTTCCACAAGGGAAGGTGCCACATTCCAAAACCTGCAGATTTAATTTTTCACCAGGTAAAACAAATCCATTGTGTACCAACAAACACAAATATCTTGACCACAGCAGATGTGAAGGATACCAGCAAATTATAAAATTAAATCTGAAATACTCTGTACTGAAGTCAGCCATGACTTTATTTTTAGTATTAGTTTTAGGCAAAAGTCTATAACTTTTGGTATATAGTAAAACAATGTTTATAAAACTTGACCAATTCAGTGCTTTGAGAGCAAACCATTTCTTAGAGATATGTAACTTAACTAGCATAAACAGAGACATAAAATGTTTAAGTCAGTCTCATTTAATTTTTTGGGAGGAATATGAAGCAAAACAAATTGCCAGATTAATGACTAGTCAGAGGATATAGCTTCAGATAACGTCTCTTCCAGCTGAAACCACAATTTGTTACTTACAATCCCAAAATGCATGTAAGATATTTACCTTATTATCATTACATGCAGAACAAAAATGAGATTTATCTTGAAACATTTTTGCTTTCTTATAATGGTTTTAGTATGCATTGTTGACAATCTTAAACTGAGTAAAGCGTAACTTTTTAATGGAACAAATATCAAATTAATTTGTATTAATGAAGAAAGCCCCAAAGAACTATTTAGTAATAACTCCTGACTAGACCAGTAAGAAGAAATCAAGTAGGTACCATTGCATTTAAAATATATTACCAATTTGCAAGAATTATAGGGGCTTTGCAAGATGCCATAGTATTTATTAAACATGTTTTAAATCAATTGATTCCTTTGGTTCAGACGTTAACACAAATTTGTATTGAATTATATATAAAATTTGATTTACTGAAGGAGTATAACTTGAAGGGAGATTTTGATTGTGCTAGCTTGAGCTGGTGTGTAAAAGGATTCAGAATAGAAATCATAAGCCATTTTATGTTCAAGGTAAGAACAATTTGTAAAATCGATTGTTTTATTATTTAAGGTGAAATTTGGGTTTAGGTGGATTGGCTGAAATAAAGCATTAACTTCCATTAAATCAAGAATCTCAAAAAGCTTATTAATATTCTTAATTAGATTTACTAAAAAGTTAAGGATTGTCAGTTGTTTCGAGTCCCCATATAAATGAAAAGGCATAATGATTAAAATGATATGTTCTAATCTTGTTAGCCCATAACTTTACCCACGTTGGTACCCAAGTATTATTACTTGGATTATAAGTAAGAATTTATATCATTATATCCCTGATTAATTACAAAAATATGAACATAGATCTGGTAAGTTCAATCCACCACGGGGTTTCAGTGTTGTTAGTTTGTAATAATCAAGGCATATAGATGGGGGGAAATAAACTTGTAAAAGGAGCCAGTAATAGAAGTGAAACATTTCTTTGATATTTTATAGCAGCAAAAATTCAAAAGAAGGAGAAGTCTGGGAAAATTTTCTTTTTAACAATATAAACTTTTGAAAGAAAAGAAAAATTCAGGTTAGACCACTTTTTAATATATCTACTAACCTGAAATCAGGTTTTGGTGATACTGAATTTTTGATTTAGAGAGGGGTCATGATGGAAGGCAATACTTACATATTTTAAGGTAGATTCAATTTTAAATCAGAATATTCTGAAAGATTCATGAACTTATAAAATGTCGCAAGAGGAAAGAGCACCGATTTTTGCAGATTTAATTTAAAATAGGAATATTTAGAAAAAAATTGTGTATGGAATAGAGAATTTTTGGTGTATCTGATGATAGGTATTGAATATATATACAAATCTCATCTGCAAAAATGGTAAACAGAAGGTTTAATTAAAAAAGTTGGGAATAATTATATTAAGTGTTGTGTATAGGTGCTATTAAAAGAGGTTTGATATAGAGATTAAATAAGTAAAGAGAGAAGGCAACCCTGTCTAACTCAATTTTTATATGAATAAGTTCTGAATATTCTCTGTTTATCATAAAGACACTGAATAGATTCAATACACTTACATAGAAAAACTAAACCTGCCCATAATTGCATAAATTAAGTGATGGTCAATTCTGTGAAAACTTTATATGCATCAACTTGTATCACATGTAAATCATGTTTACTGGTGTAATTCAATATTTGCAAGGATTTTAAAATTAGTGTATGATCATTTGTTTATCTATGTGTTAAAAAGCTAGGTTGTAATGAAGAAATAATTGTAAAATTATCTTAATTGTATTAGCCAAAACAGAGGAGTGAATTTTTAGATCAATGTTAATAAGCACAATTTATGTATAATTATATGAACCTCTCTGATCTCTGTCTTGCTTAGGAATAAAAAAATGGCTCAGCTAAATTTCCAGTTTAATAAAAAAACAAAATGTAAACTTTACACTATACCAATGCTTCATCAGGCATTAAAAGGTTTCTTATCATTTACAATACTAATTAAACAACAAATAAATGGTCACAGTAACATGTTATAAAATGGTTTACTATCAAAATATCGATGTAAAAAACAAAATCCGTTTTTAACGTCAAATCACAATGGTAAATGTCAAATCTGATCAACAAATGCAGCAGATTCGACATTGACATCAAATATGCAATGAAATGTCCACATAGGACGCAAGGAATGTCAAGCTCCTACCCTGGAATTCACTATTTTGCAGGGGGACAAGCCCCCTGCAAGCCCCACATGCCCTGCTAACTCTACATTTCAACTCTGAGATCCCACTAAAGAAAGGACAGGGATAGATTTCCCAGTCCACACTGCACCGCAATCTGTACTCATAACAATGAAGTCCTATCAGCAAATGCACAGTGGCATTCACTGATATGAACTCTCTAGCTCAATTAACATTCAGCAACATGGGAACTGTCAAACTGCCATTTGACATTCCCATATTTGCCAAATGTTATTTCTGTTTTTTGATAGTAAACCTTATAAAGCATCTAATAAAAATACAACAATTCCATATAAAATGTTTGCATTTCAAAACTGATTTAATTAGCACAGCTTCATTTAAACCAGAGGTATGGTCTACTGTAAATAAGGATATCCACCTATACTCTTCCTCTCCATTAAAGAATATTTTATTTAAGAACAGGTAACTGCAAACTTAAATCCATGGGCAACACCCTTATCCCTAGAATGTTTGAATAAAACATGTGTGCCATTTTCTCTCTTAATATCCAACAGATGATGACATATCATTTCTTTCAATTTTTTATTAGTTTTACCAATATAGAAGGCTGGACATTCCTCACATAGCTCTATATATACTAAGTGTTCACTATCACAGTCTGCATATTGACATAGACTAAATTCTTTATTTAAAAAGGGGATAATTAAAATTTCTACTTCTATAAATGAGTTAACAAAAAAACACATTTATAACATGGCTGGGTGCCCTTTTTATGACTGCACCTAGCATCAACATAATTCTGCTGCTCCTTATAGAAGAGAATCTGTTTTAATGACCTGCTATTTCTGAATCTGAAGAGGGCTACCTGTAAAAACTGGTCCCCCAGCTTCTC
Source organism: Protopterus annectens (assembly GCF_019279795.1). Lineage (NCBI taxonomy): Eukaryota > Metazoa > Chordata > Ceratodontiformes > Protopteridae > Protopterus > Protopterus annectens. Next base: position 1,429,728,756 of record NC_056732.1, on the reverse strand, counting down.
TAAAGAAGATAACATATATCAATGTTTCCTAATGATCTTTTATATATCCAAAGATCTCATATTATAATTTAACACATATCTAAAGCCTATATCTATGCTACCTATTACCATTGGTTCAACATCATTCTTAGTGCCATAAAAATTGGTCCTCGTCCAGCATACCTTTTATCTATCACCATTTCCTTCACATATTTAATTTCCTCCATCCTGTGTTTTCTATACCTAAAATCTGTCTGCATAAGAACCAGTTGTTTAAGAAATAATACATTTGTCACTAACCTATTCAGCCTCAGCCTCTGATCCTTTACAATATTCTTAAGTATAAAACTTGGATACATACTATTACAGAGTGAATACATATTCTTTTTTAGTCTTTTTTTATAAACATATGTGTCCAGCATTCCATCTATAGACTTCATTATGGTCATATCTAAAAATTCAACAGAGGCTTCTGATACTGTAGTTTGAAAGCTTAAAAGTCTGCCATTGTTGTTAAATATTCAACAAACAGACTTAGCTCATTTACAGTACCTCTACATAACATAAATATGTCATCCATAAACCTTTTATACAATAAAATGTGATGTGATTATTCCTTAGAGTTTAATATAAACTCTTATTCCCATATACACACACAACTAAATCACCATAAGTGTTAGCTGTAGGCATACCCATAGACACACCTTGCTTTTGCAGAAAAAAATCACCTTCACAGGTAAAGACATTGTTGGATAAAATCACATCCAATAATGTGCATATGTATCTAATACATATATCACTTTTAATGGTCTTATTTATAAGAAAACTGCATATTGCTTCTTTGTTACATACTATGTACATATTTATACTGGCAATAGACATTCAGATTGTCTCATACTTGTACTAATGTGGATAGCAATAACTCAAAAATATGAACACTCAAATATGATGACTCGAATATGTTCATAACAATGTGTGTTTATGTATGTGACAATTTAGGTGTGTAATGTAAACAACATAACTGGGAAAAATGTCTCATTTCTGATACATGCCATCCTGACAGCTGTTTGCATACAGTTTGTAAAGCTGTCTCTTAAAGTATATCTGCACATTGGGAACACAACAGGAAATAGTACATCCACACTTTGCACATCACTGTCATAACAGGATATGTCAATCAGATCATATAATGATGATGGCATCAACTATAAAGACACTCTGACAAGGCAAAAACATACTTTAATGATGTTGTAGTCATCATATACTGTGTTTTACTGATGGGGAGAAAATAATTACATTTGTGATAGATTAACACAGTGGCCACATTATGTCAGAGTCTCTATGTGTGTCTAAGTGTGTGTGCATAGTCAGAGAAACGTCAGAATGTATACTACTATCATCAATCCAGTACCATGCAGAACTTTAATATATTGACAGTCATGCCTGGCTACCCATCCATTTCATACAGGCCTCCCAACATCTTCTTCCCAAACACCCAGTGATTATGTCATCCACTATAAATTGTACTGCAGCATTACAAAATTCAGATTTGTGCTGTGGTGCTTCAGTTAAGTCCTGGGTTCTCAAGCTGGTATACTTAGATAGGAATTCTAATCTCACTGTGGTCAACTAGTGTGTATATGTGTGTAGTGAGAAGAGGGAAACTGTGTATCATATAGTCATCAATGTAGTCTGATAGAGTACAAATATTTTGACAGTTGTATGTGCCTAGAAATCCATTTCATCAAGGCCTCCCAACATATTCTATCAAACATCCAGTGATGCTGTCATCCACTATAAATTGTGCAGCAGCATTGTAAAAGTCAGACTTGTGCCATGATGCTGGCATTAAATACTGAGTTCTTGAGCTGGGGTATTTAGTTAGGTATGGGTTCTAATTTCCCTGCTGTCAACTGGTATATCTATGTTGACATTCAAGAGGCTATTTTATGTCAGCATGTGAGACACTGCTATTACTTTCTTCTTCTCACCAAACACTACTTTTGTCAGCAACTATAAAGTGTTATCAGACACTACAAAACCAGACTTGTGCTGCGGCACTTACTTTAAGTACTGTGCTCTGTAAATAGGTGCGGGTTCTATTTATGCTGTAGATAATTGTGTGTGTGTGTGTGTGTGTGTGTGTGTGTGTGTGTGTGTGTGTGTGCGTGTGTGTGTGTGTGTGTGTGTGTGTGTGTGTGTGTGTGTGTGTGTGTGTGTGTGTGTTCACTTGGTTGACATTCGACAGACCATGTTACACCAGCATGTGGGACGCTGCTACTACCATCCTCTTCTCACCAGACACTGCTGATGTCATCAGCTATAAAGCATTGTTGCACACTATAAAGCCAGACTTGTGACACTGGTACAGTTGTACAACTGTGTGCATAGTACCAATGTGTAGAATGTGATGAATGACCAAGGTTGTATTTGGAGGTCTTTTCATAAATCACTTATTCCAATAAATGTGAAATGTTAAGAGGAATATACAACTAAGCACAGATCTGTATGTAGATGACACCAGACATAACTAGCTTGAGGAAATAGACAATCCGCTAGCTAACAGTTTGTCTCACACATTGCCCGCCACCATTGCCACTGGCCGTTAACCAAAGTATATATACAAACATTACTCAGTTTTTGTTCTAAGGAGAGCAACTTATCTGTGTGCTAATATGACCGAATCAATTGGCCCTGACAACATCACAGGTTGCCTACAGTGTGACTCAAAACATGACCTACCAGACACAGTTGTGTCCCTACTTCAACAAAGCCTCAGGACAGTCTTTGTTCCCATAGAATGGTGTACATGACCATGCATCCTTCTGACTGGGGTTGACCATCACCTGATGCATAGCATTATAGACCCATACTGACTCTCTTTGTCTGTGAGGTAGACCAATGAGTCATCATAGACTTTTTCTAAAAGGACACAGGTAATATCCCGACTGTATACCAAAGCCATGTGTTATTTGTTCAGGCTGCACTATGTCTATTACATCTGTCTGATGTTCTCAAGAAGGTCAACAAAGTCATGCAGAATGACAATACTATCATCCAGTGCAACCTGACCTAGCCAAGGCATATGACACATATCCACACTCAGGTATTACTGAGAAACTGCCACAAGTTGCCATAAACACCTGTATCATCAAGTGGGTAGATCACTGGATCACATACGTGGCAGATAAATATGCTGAAGTATATGAAGTGACCTATCTCTAGAATTCAGTAAGCAGACCTGCACCTCAAGGCTTTGTGCTAGGCCCTTTCCTGTCCATTATTTAAGTCTCAGACATCAAGACTGACTTACACATGCTTTGTCCAATCAGCTTTGTGGATTGTGGATAGTCATTGAATGCTAGTGTTGTGTTAGTATAATACAGACAGTATCAACACAGGCAAATGATTGCTGTGACAGCCATGGAGACACAATAAATTAACAAAAATCATGGTGGGGTTAGTTCTGTTATAAAAGCAAATACACAAGCTAATTATACTATAGACAGTACACCCCTACGAGAAGACCAAGTGGTATGTGACCTGAGTACTCAGGTAGACGGTATATGGAATGTCCACCAGCATGTGCTCACAGTGGTGATTACTCCCTTGTATGTAGCACACAATATCCTTAAATTGTTGTCCTTGATTTCCATATATTTTACTTTTATTTTGCATGTGCCATATGAAAGACTGAAGTTTGGGACTTTCTGTTGCATGATGATTCATCAGGGAACTGCTGGAAGAAATCTGCTGCTGCTTTTATTAAGACGCTTCTCAGTAGTGCTAACTTTTTTTAATTTTACATTATGGTTTGCAGTGGTAGCTTCTGCAATTTGTATATCTCTATTTATTGCCAGCATCATGGGAGAAAATAATTATGTTATGTCTTGTAATACTTTAATGTCTTTTGGACAATTCCCTGGTGTGTCTATCATTTATTTTTTCATAATAGAATTAGACCATATTTAACAGCATAGCAGGAAGTCTAAAATTAAAAAAAAATAATAAAATCACTTGTTTCCTGATTTTTATTGAATAAATTATGTGATGTAGTGACCTGAGCTAACTAGTTGACTAGTGTTTACAGTTTTATATATTGGCCATAGAAAATATAATCTTGTAGCTATGAATGAAGGAAAGCCCACATTGCTTCCCTTTAGGGCAAGTGTTCATGGGTCCTGCCCTGGTTCCCCTTCCTTGGTGCCATGTGCTATGTGTTTATTTTCCTAGATAATCTTACTCTTCATCTGCATTTTGGCTAGTTTGCTGATCTTGAAACATTTTACATGTGCGCCCTTTTTGGACATTGCAGACTTATGGTATTCAAAACTGTGATACTGTACTTGCACTGATTATCCATCTGCTTTTTGTATGTATTTTCTGGTGTTACCATGCTACTGTCAGTTTCTTTGCTGATTTGTTCCTTTTCATTCTACTCTTGCTTAATTTTCATCTTTTTTTTTGTATTGCACCCCTTATTACTTAATTATGGTAAGGTTATCTGATGTAATGGATCTTTAGTTAAATGTCATACTTCTTTTACATTGCTCTTTTACACAGTGCAAGCCCCCCCCCCATGCACCCCACACCTTTTATTATTAAATAGCCTATCTATAAGATTTTACAACACCACGGGTAAGATAAAATAAATTGCATTCTCACTATTCTGGGAATCCATTAATTGAGTCTTTTGATGAAACAAGGGAAACAGTGAAAAAGACGTTATTATTCCTGTTTTGTTAAATTCGACTTGACAAACTGTAGGATTCCCAAGGTGATTGTCTTAAGATGTATTTAAATTTGGTCATTAACACGTCTTTTCCCACTGTGTACTATTCCTAAATTCAGATTCTTATTAGAGGTTTGTTATTCTGCATATCTTTGTACTGAATCTAAGCTGTTGTATTTGCACATCTTTGCAATGACTGTAAACTGTAGAACTATTTCATTCTTACAACCATGGCAGATCTGGCCATCTTTATCACTTTGCCAGATGGCAGTCATTCTTTTTAAGCTTTGTTTCAGTAACAAATTTAAACAGATCATATATCACACCTCTAGACTAAGGTTCGGTCATCTAAAATAAACAGTGAATCTAATTCTCCACTTAACTATTTTAAAACAGAAAAAAAAACGAAAGCATTATGTCTATTTCTTCAACACAGTTGTTACCCTGAGATATTAATATGAGGACAAAATGCATTATATAGCCATGTCAAGAATCTCAATGGCAACGCCCAGATCTGCTCTGAGTTACAGCACAATGGCACAAAAATTACAGAACTGATATTGCCAACTTCCTGGCAGATAGGTTCAGTGCTAACTTTAGCCCCCTCTCACCCCCTAAAGGGCCCATATCTATACATGAAGAATGCAGAGTCCCTGTAATCACAACTATACAGGTAAAAGCAGAACTCTCTAAAGCCAAAAACACAGCATCCATGAGATGGGACAACATCCCAGGCTGCGTTTTACATGAACTTCAGAACGAACTGGCTCCCCACCTAAGCATCATGTTCAATCATAGCCTGACATCAGGCTTTGTGCCCACTGAATGGCACACAGCAACAGTTATCCCACTCCACAAAGGGGGAGCCACCACTGATCCTGGGAACTATTGCCCTATTAGCCTGAAGAGCCTGGTCTTCAAGGCCATAGAACATATCATCATGGAATTCATAAACAAATACATTGGTAACCTCCAAACTCTGGACCCCACCCAGTTCGGGTTTGTGAAAGGCAGATCATGCCTCCTGAACCTGGTCAACGTCTTTGAGGCAGTCGCCAAAGCCGTAAATGAGGGTAAGGTGGTTCACACAGCCTATCTCGAACTCGCCAAGGATTTCAACACCATCCCCCATTCTGGAATTATAGCTAAACTCACTAAACTAGGTAAAAATCCCTATGTCACAAGATGGGTTGCCAACTGGCTCACTGACAGAACCCACACTGTAAAAGTTGTAGACTCCATATCTGACTTCAAACCAGTGACAAGTGGAGTACCACAGGGTTCAGTCCTGGGACCTCTCCTGTTTGGTATCTACTTCACTGAAGTACAGGCTAACACAGAAGGCCTCTGGCTAAAGAAGTTCGCAGATGACTGCAAACTAGGAGCTATAGTCAAGTCCCCAAATGATGTGGACATCCTACAGAAGGGCCTCACTGAGACAGATGCCTGGTGTCAGAGCCATGGCCTCAAGCTCAATGCTAAAAACTGCATTGTTATCCCCTTTGGTAAAAACTCTGTACCCATGAGCTACCACATAGGTGGCAGTCTTCTTAATGCTGAATGTGTGATTAGAGACCTTGGGACCCAGGTGGACAGTAGTCTCTCCTTTGATAATCACATTGCCACAGTAGTCAGGAAATCCTTCTACATGGCACACCTCATCATAAAAGGGTTCTCATCCAGAAAAAAAAGAGGTAATTGTTCCCCTGTACTCAACACTCATTAGACCCATTATAGCGTACAACGCCCCTTTTGGAATGTACCTCACAAGACATCTGCAGCAGCTGGAAAGGCCACAGAAGTACCTCACAAAGAGGATTACTGGCCTCAAACAGATGCCCTACACTGACCATCTCAAAAAACTCCAGCTTTACTCTGTAGCATACCGCCTACTCCGAGGTGATGTCTGCCTAACATATAAAGCTATGTCAAAGCCAGAGCTGTTGGACATGCTACACCTAAAGAAATGCCAATCCCTCCGTGATAAATGCTCTAGGGACCTAAACCTTGTCACCATAATAAACAGGACATGCTGGAGGGATAGATTCCTGTCCCAGAGACTTCCCAAACTCTGGAACAAGCTACCCATCTATGTCAAGCAAAGTTCCTCATTAACGCCCTTCAAGAAAAATCTTGATGAGTGGATGGGAAATAGGAACTATACCCCAGGGATTACTTCTGTGACTCTGCTCAACAGGGGCACAGGAAATTAACTTTTTTGGGTTGGCGTAAGCCAGGGAACTTTGTTGGTTAGGCTATCTTAGGCCCTTGGGCCAATAGCCTAGAACCTATGAACCTATGAACAATCAGACTTCAGATAAAATTGTATGAGTTTTATTATGGATCAACTCCAATGAGACAAATGAGTACAATTAATTTAGTAAGCTGTTATACATGGTTAAAATGCGCACAGACTGTCAAGCTTACTTACACATTAAATAACTGCTACCTGGTTAATGGTATTGAAAATACATTTTATGGAATAGTGAATATATTCCTTTCGTTGTTTACACTTTGAATAGAAATGTGGTGTTTCTGAAAGTTTATTTGTAATGTCAGCAACTCTGCACCACTGATAGAAGTGCTTCCATATTTGAGTAGTAAAAAATGCTAATCTGATTTGGCATTGCTCCATGGACAACTGTGTTGTCACCTTGAAAACTTTCAAATTAAGTAAACATTAAAGGTGTTCTTGTAGGTTTTAGTGCTGTTTCTGTGTTTCCAAATGCAGACGTTGCTTTGCAGTTTTATTCAGATTTCCTAACAATGCTGTGTGCAGGTTTGAAAAGAATCAAACCTTGTAGCAGGTACTAATTAGAATGCTTGAGGGACAAATAATCAGGAGTTGTATTTAAAATGCCAGGCTTTGCTGCAGGTGTTTTAGCTGCAGTTTTGACACTGTGCTTTTTTCTCCTATTCACAGAAGAGCATTAAGCTGTACAAAAGCTTCCTCAAGGACTTGACATAATGAATATATCTAGGGCTGAGCATCCCACATGTGAATTTGGCACACTCTGGTAGTCATATATCACACTTATTCCCTGCTGTAGCTACAAATGGTAAATGGCAGCCTCTTAGAAGTTTTCCCTATGGTACAGCCAGCAATAGACTCCCAGGACGTCGAGTAATCAAATCAGACCAGATGGCTAGAAGAATCGCTATCCTTGAATGCCAGTTTGCTTCCTACTCCTGTGGAATAGTGCAGATTTCTCACAGAATGGTGCTGTGACTAACATATGCCCTGTTGTGAGGACAAAGCATAATAACATGTAAATCAGAAATTAACAATTCTCCTTGTCAACATGTAGAATTTGTTTTCCTCAAATTGTTTATATTACTAGATAGATATGTGCTCATATTAATGTTGTAATAATCATTTACTGCTTTTATGCAGCTTGTTTTTGTATGCTTCAGTACCATTAAAACATTTTCAGATATCCTATTTTTTATGTACAGATTTTATTTTTCATATCCGTAGCTCATTATTGTACCACTATGCAATGGTCATCTTGGGCTTACTAGGAGCATTTTCTGTCTCATTTGATGTGTTGCTGAAGGAAATTCCAGAAGGCCCATGACAACTACAGATATACACAGCCTTTTGAACACCAGAGGCAGTTAAATAGTTTTGTAGTTTTCCTAGACCAAAAATAGTTTTATTATGTGGTAATCCTCTCACAGGTAACACATTGCTTGGTAATTAACTTTGTGTAGTCAGTGGAACAAATCAGTTTCTTTGGTGTGGTAGGCACATCTATGGTATCACATCTCAGTGACAACTTGTACACTATAACAAATACCTCCAGCAGTAAAAGAAGTAAATTATTGTTTTTTTCTTATAAGTTATTGCTGTTGCCTTTCCTGATTTTGTATTATCATTTCCTGCTGATCAGTGCATTGTAACTGAAACTCTTTGCTGTTTCAGCCCTCGAGACTGTTTGCTACTTATAGTTTTGTATTGACAAATTATGCTACTTCTATTCTTATACTGTATTTTTAACTGCTGCTACTGATTAACTGTGATTGTACTTTTACTGTACTTGCCATTCTGGTGGTAGTGATTCACTGTGATACAACCCTCTGTGTTGTGGAAACGGTGCCAGATTTCTTAGCCATTATACTGTTTTAAAGTGTTTTCTGAGACTGAGCTGAATGTAATTGTAACTTCCTTAGTGCTGCCACTACTTCACTGTGTTGTAACTCCCTTATCGTGTAAGCAGAGACAGACTAGAAAATGAAAAAAACATGAACTTGTCTTAATCTGTAAATATGTTATTTAATTTGGACCTGTCAAGCCACTTTACACCTTCCAACTTTACTGTTTGTGACTTTATCTCTATTGTAATGTCCTAATTTACTATGTAGACTTATCTCACCTCTTTATAAATAAATAGTATAACACATCTTATGTACAACAAATTTCATCAGTACATTCCTTACACACCAGACAATATGAGCTATAAAGTTGCTTTCTCCCACACCGTCTATAGCAGGCCTGATTGCAGGAGGCACCCTCTTTCTCCCACACCGTCTATAGCAGGCCTGATTGCAGGAGGCACCCTCTTTCTCCCACACCGTCTATAGCAGGCCTGATTGCAGGAGGCACCCTCTTTCTCCCACACCGCCTATAGCAGGCCTGATTGCAGGAGGCACCCTCTTTCTCCCACACCGTCTATAGCAGGCCTGATTGCAGGAGGCACCCTCTTTCTCCCACACCGTCTATAGCAGGCCTGATTGCAGGAGGCACCCTCTTTCTCCCACACTGTCTATAGCAGGCCTGATTGCAGGAGGCACCCTCTTTCTCCCACACCGCCTATAGCAGGCCTGATTGCAGGAGGCACCCTCTTTCTCCCACACCGCCTATAGCAGGCCTGATTGCAGGAGGCACCCTCTTTCTCCCACACCGCCTATAGCAGGCCTGATTGCAGGAGGCACCCTCTTTCTCCCACACCGCCTATAGCAGGCCTGATTGCAGGAGGCACCCTCTTTCTCCCACACCGTCTATAGCAGGCCTGATTGCAGGAGGCACCCTCTTTCTCCCACACCGTCTATAGCAGGCCTGATTGCAGGAGGCACCCTCTTTCTCCCACACCGTCTATAGCAGGCCTGATTGCAGGAGGCACCCTCTTTCTCCCACACCGTCTATAGCAGTCCTGATTGCAGGAGGCACCCTCTTTCTCCCACACTGTCTATAGCAGGCCTGATTGCAGGAGGCACCCTCTTTCCCCCACACCGTCTATAGCAGGCCTGATTGCAGGAGGCACCCTCTTTCTCCCACACCGTCTATAGCAGGCCTGATTGCAGGAGGCATCCTCTTTCTCCCACACCGTCTATAGCAGGCCTGATTGCAGGAGGTACCCTCTTTCTCCCACACCGTCTATAGCAGGCCTGATTGCAGGAGGCACCCTCTTTCTCTCACACCGTCTATAGCAGGCCTGATTGCAGGAGGCACCCTCTTTCTCCCACACCGTCTATAGCAGGCCTGATTGCAGGAGGCACCCTCTTTCTCCCACACCGCCTATAGCAGGCCTGCTTGCAGGTGGCACCCTCTCTCTCTCACACCGCCTATAGCAGGCCTGATTGCAGGAGGCACCCTCTTTCTCCCACACCGTCTATAGCAGGCCTGATTGCAGGAGGCACCCTCTTTCTCCCACACCGTCTATAGCAGGCCTGATTGCAGGAGGCACCCTCTTTCTCCCACACCGTCTATAGCAGGCCTGATTGCAGGAGGCACCCTCTTTCTCCCACACCGTCTATAGCAGGCCTGATTGCAGGAGGCACCCTCTTTCTCCCACACCGTCTATAGCAGGCCTGATTGCAGGAGGCACCCTCTTTCTCCCACACCGTCTATAGCAGGCCTGATTGCAGGAGGCACCCTCTTTCTCCCACACCGTCTATAGCAGGCCTGATTGCAGGAGGCACCCTCTTTCTCCCACACCGTCTATAGCAGGCCTGATTGCAGGAGGCACCCTGAAACAATGTAATAGTAGCAGCAACAAGGAAATGACAATTACACTGACGGCAGTCTCAGAAAATGGTTTAACAATGATACAATAGTTAATCAATCTAGAATGGTTTCTTCAGCAGCAAAGGATTCGTGCTTACTGACAAACATTTGTTTTAAATAAATCTATATGTGAGAGGTAGAAGCAATTAATAACTGAGCAGCCTGTTATGCAAAATTATTATTAGTATACGTGATGATGTCAGTACTGACTGTCACACCACACAATCATACTCTCCTCCTTGTCCTAAATCAGCAAATAGACCATCTGCAGTGAGGTACTTAAGAAATCCCAGCCTAAGGTCAGTGACATAGTGCAAAGGGGTACAGCACTAATTAGAAAATAGATGACAAGGATTTGATTATCAGCATACATATCTGAGGTGCTGTCAGGTAGAGGTGGGTGCACCCATTCCAAGGGAAGATTTGTCTATGAATTCCCTGCAGGGCATGGTCCATAGAGGAGAGTTGCCCTTTGATGTTAATAGGTGAATACAGTAGAAGGAGGGATCAAGGGTAGGTCATAAATGAAAAAGAATTCCCTGGTGAAAGCAGTCCACAGTATGAACCCACCAGGACTCCCCACGTTGGAAACGTCTTAGAACAGAGATAGTGTAGGGGTGGCAGAAGAGGCTGTTATACCTAATAATGGAAGTTGGTATTGGAATTAAGCTGGAAAGAATGAATCAGAAGGGGGTACAAAAAAAAAAAGAAAGAAAAGGCAGAAAGAAAGAAACCCTGCCCAAACCTCAAAGGCATCTAAAATGGAGGATGGACATTCAGGATACTTAGTCACACCCTTACAAGCAAACATCAACACAACAAGCTGTAAAAGTGCAAAGGGGGGGGGGTCATACAGCTGGGAGGCTAATTCCCTGAAGTCAGCAAGGCTAAGCAATAGATCTGGTCATGTTTTAGTTGCATGTGACTCGATAGTGAGACACACAGATGCATCATTCACCAGGCAAGGACAGTGTGACAGTAAGCTGTCTCTGATGTGTCAGGACCCACTGTGCCAATACAGTCTTCAAGTACCTTCACCCAAGGTATGCATATGATTTGGTCATGGTGCACATGGAAGTGAAGAACATGAGACATAGCTCCTTGGATCATATGAAGAGGGACTTAATGAAGATCTCAGAATATGGATCTGATGTTATTATGAAACTAGTCATCCTACCATCACCACAATACAAACAGAAGACAACTGACTTTACGGAGTTCCTATATATAGGGATGATGCCCACTTCTCTTCTCAAGGCTTTCATATATTGTTCAAAACTTTTTCTTCCACATAGTGATTTTTTTTAGTCAAGGCCAGTGTCCTCAAACTGCCAACATAGTCAAATAAAAGCAAGACTATATAAAGGTAGCACTGCTCAGTGCTAGAAGCCTAAATAAGAAGATACATTCCATACAGGTCTTTCTGACCTTCAGATAGGTATCTTCATAATTACTGAAACATCCCTTCAGTGTAGTGAAAGTAACCCCACATACCACCAAACACAGTGCCAGGTTTCAATGTCTACCACAACTTCAGACTCATCACAAAAATGATTGTGTTGTTGGAGAGGGCTTATGATAATATCCCTAAGAAGACAAATTACATTTAGAATCATAAGGTAAGTCAATGGCTTTAACATCTTCCATATCCTACTTACTGTCAATAAAACTCCATAGCATATCATAGCCAACTATTGTACACCTTCCATGTCAACCACAACCCACACGTCATATCTGATTAAACTGGAGTTCCTACCCATTGAACATGACATGACACTATTCTCTGGGTGATATCAACTAATCAGCTATCCTTCCATTAACTGGGAAACATATGCTACCACAAATAAGTACGCACAGCACTTCCTAGATTTCATAAGCGCTACCTCCTTAGACCATTTAGTTCATGTCCCAACTAAAAGACCAAAAATATTGGATCTAGCCCTCACCAATATAATCCTACTAAGCTCCACACTTGTAGTTGCCCTATTTTTGGGCATATCTGACTGCTGCTCAGTCGTGTTCACTATAAAGGTGCAATATTATTTACCATCAAACCCTTCTATCTTTAGAGACTAGTCTAAGGTAAATCTATTACAGCTAACTGTACCTTCCCCTTTCCTTGATGACCCATCTTACACAGTGCTACATTTGCAGACAGTTTTTGTGCTCATCTAAAAGCATGTATTGAATCAATGCTCTATCTCTAACACAAATATAATGCGAAGTTCAGAAATAAACTCCTATTGTGGAACCCTGGTATACACAAATTATCAAGAACCAAAATGGTACACAGAACATTTAAACTGGAGAATGCCAGGAAGAACAGGAAATCAGCACGACCAACCAGTCAACGTAACAAGTGTTTTAATGAAAAAGTTTTAGCACTTTCGTCAGGATTAAAACAATGACTTCATCAGAAACTGGTGTTAAAACATTCAAAGATCATAAATACTCTTTCAGAAATGTCACATGTTAGAAGACAAGCAGTCAATGGCCACTAATTATTCAGATTTTATTTAAGGACATAGGACATTATACATTACCTAATACATAAATACACACTCAAAAAAAATAATAAATGTGTTAAAAATATTATAGTAAAACCATTTTTATACTTTTATACTTCTAAGGACCTGAGTTTCAATATACTACAGGTACGGTGGTAGTGGTGCTGCAGTAGCGTTGTCGCTTCACAGCAAGACGTCCCATTCGATTCTCAGCTAGAGCTTCTTCTGTGTGGAGGCATGCGTGGATGGGTGTGCCTTCATTGAAGGTTGTGTGTCAGGGCTGATAACTTGGCATGTAAAAATCCACTACCAAATATTAGCAGACTGGAGCTCCACTGTGGCAACCCTTAACCGGGATAAGCCGAAAGACACAACAACTAATTGATACATTCTCATTCAACCCAGGGGTGGTGTATGCATTTAGTTTGACTTGCCAAACAAGCTCTTTGTATTCTAATAAAAGTTTCCGTGGTCCACCCTGGGGATCCTCCCTTTCCATATCAATACCCATAAACAAAAGGTGGTGGTCAGGGAATTTAGCTACATGTTTCACTAATGAATTGGTGGCATTGTTTTTCCTAATATCTAATATATGTTCATATATACGTTCACAAAACGTTCTCTGGGTCTTACCAATGTAAAAATTGGTGCATTTTTCACATGAAGCAACTTATACTAATCCAGAAGTGTTGCAATCACAATGAAAGGGTGGTTTAATCATAATATTGTTAATTTTTATTTTATCACCTACCCTTAAAAAATTACATTGCCTACTGTTCCCACATTTATAGATACCTGATTTCCAGTTATACATCACATGGTTAGATATTTCTTCCACATGTTGTTTAATTGTCCTACCTTTCCTATATACAGTCTGTGGGTAAGTATCCAAAGTGTCTGTGTAACCTTCAAAACTGCAATAAAAATGTTCCAGTTCTTCTCTAAAATCCATTTTAAAGGTTTTGCCTTACTATCATAAGTTATCTGGAAGGAACTCTGAGAATCTTTGGTAACACATACTTTATTTTTCAAACAATTGTTATCATTATTAATCCCTTCTATTCTAAGTAATGGTTGAAACCATCCTTCTCTGCTTTTTGTCTTCACTTCTTGTTTGGCCTTTATTAACAATACAAGCAGAGCAGCCCCTAGCTGTAAACATCTCTGCTAATATTCCTGCCTGAATTTGGTAAAATCGTTCTTCAGAGACCAGTCTCACAAGCCTCACATACTGACCTTTTATTATAGCCTTCTTCTGATGTACTGGATGGTTACTAGTGTAGTGAAGTGAAGAATGCTGTTACAATAAGAAGGTTTCCTGTAGATATTACTATTATACCTGCCCATCTTGAGATCTTTAGTAACCTCCACATCCAAATAGTTGATTTTATTTGTATCAAAGGAATGTGTGAATTTTACAAATGTAGTAGTGCTGTTTAAATGGGAAACAAAGGAAACAAAATCACTAGATGTGCTCTTCCAAATAAGAAAAAGGTCATCCAGGTATCTCAAATAAAATTCCTACAGGTGTGTGTGTGTGTGTGTGTGTGTGTGTGTGTGTGTGTGTGTGTGTGTGTGTGTGTGTGTGTACATTTTTCAGAAACAAACTTTGTTTCCCAATATAACATTATAATGTTAGCAAAGATGGGGGCACATGCTGCCCCCATCGCAACACCCTTTCTTTATAGAAAACATTGGCCATCCAGATACACATAATTATTTTCTAGAACTAACTCCATCAAAGTTACAATAACACTAACTTCATTGTTGTTCAACTGGGTTGATTAATAAAGAAATTCTTGAAACCAATGTAATCCAACTTCATGTGGAATAACATTGAACAAGCTGACAACATGAATTGTAGCAAAAGCACTGTCATTCATAAATTTAACATTCCTAAGTTTTAACAACAAATCCCATAAGTCCTTACATATATGAAACCAATCATCCAACAGCTTCTTCAACTTAATATCAATGCATTTGGCTAAGAGGTGATTTTTGATTTGGCAGCATTAACTATGGGTCTCATGGGAGAATCTCTTAGATCTTTGTGGATTTCTGGAAGTCCAAAAATGGAGGGAACTACAGGATATTGGCAGTTTAAAAAAAGCCAGGCATCATAACTTATCTGCCCCTGGTCTAACAGATCCTGTAGAGTCAAATCTATTTTAAAGTAAGAGCTATTGATACTATTAATAGATGTTTCCTCATAATACACGCTATCAAAAAGAAAATCATGCATTTTGTCCAAATAAGTTCCATAGTCCATAACTACTACCCCACCACCCCTTATCTGGTTTCAACACAATGATGCTTTTATTCGTCGCCAGTTCCTTCAATAAACCAATCTCAACTAGGGACAGATTTAGTTCAGTACTTAAATTATTTTTGTCCCACAGTTTTCGCATGTTGAACTCACAGATTTTTTCAAAAAGCAACAGAGGCAGGGCAAGTGGGGGAGTAAATGTATTACCTCTTTTCATAACATTACAGTTATGTGACATCAATTTGTCTTTGAACCATATTTTTCAATTTAACATTCTAAGGTACATTTTTAAATCAATCAAACAACGTTCTACAGGGGTTTTAATTTCAGGCACAAAAGTAAAGTCTTTACAAAGCAAGTTTGCATATTTCACCCCAAGTGTTTGACCACTAAAACTGTAAATTTTGAAATCACCATTGGAGTTACAAATAATAGATGGTACATCGGTATCACATATGTTTCTGTCAGCGTCAAGTATAAAATCATCACATTTCACTTCACTACTCACATTCAAAAGAATGTTTCTAGATCTGTCAATATTTACCAGCCATAAATAATTTAGACCACTACTTTGGGCTTCCCAAAGACCCAAATCGCATGCAATATTGTCATTGTAAGCACCCACCATTCCAATGGGGTTTATATTACCAGATCAAAAACCCATTTCAGCGAACACCACAAGACTGACACATATAGCACGAACTACGGTAATGGCAAATGTTCAAAACTGCAAAACACAAAATGTCGAAGTGTCATGGTTGGCCCGTCTGCGGTATAGCTCCGTAAGGTAAGTGTGCAATAGTTACGGACCTTAGGGTTAGGGTGCTGGTTAAGGTAAGTGCATAGATA
Organism: Protopterus annectens; assembly: GCF_019279795.1. Taxonomy (NCBI): domain Eukaryota; kingdom Metazoa; phylum Chordata; order Ceratodontiformes; family Protopteridae; genus Protopterus; species Protopterus annectens. The sequence goes on along the minus strand of NC_056732.1, from coordinate 1,429,712,416 downwards.
GTAATGTATGTAAGGTTTAGTGTAGGGTTAGAACTAGGGTTTGGTTAGTGTATGTATGTATGTGTTTTATTTATTATGTTTGGGTATGTAGCATGCAGTGGTGTTGGCCGACTATGATGGTTTGAGATTTGAAAATTTGCTGTTTAGGGGGTTTGGCGTATTTGAGGTTCGTGCTGTACATGTCGGTCTTGTGGTGTTCACTGAAATGGGTTTTTGATCTGGTAATATAGACCCTTCTAATGAGGGCTTTGGAACAAGAAACAGTCTATATTGAATTGCAATTAATGGCCCGTTTGTTCATTTCACAAACAGTTACATTTACTTCAAGTGAGTGAGCATTCGCATTGTTCTGTACCTCTCCAGAAGTGTCAATGACACCACTTTCAACACCATTAAAACTTTCACTCCAAAAACCTACATGGTCAAACGTACATACATCCCGAGAACTGTAAACCTTACATTTAGTGTTCACAAAGTCACTCGTAATCTCAGTAAAACACCCGGAGTTAACATCAAAGTTAACAGAGCTAGGGATATTTGTAGAGGTGGACAAAATAGACCAGCTCACCTCCGCTTGTTGGAATATGTAGCTTTCTTCCTGCCTTTCTGTTGAGGAGCATAATGTTTCATTGATTTGCCATTCTGCTGTCCCTGGCATTGTGGGGCCATGTTTTTTATCCTTTCCAATCTCCTCACACCATCGTCTTGGAACGGAGGTTGGGCTTGGTCCTTTTTCCTGCTGAAAAGGAGGATTCTCATTGGTTGTCTCATGGTTCGTACAAACATCATCAGCCAATGGGTTCATCTCGGAATAGGAAAAAACATTCTCCTATTCCAAACGGTCACGGTGAAACAAGTTATACAATATGAGGAGCAAACTTATTGTCAATAAGATCAAGCTTAATACCACAACTTCTAAAGTGAATTCAAAACGAATAACAAAGAACTCAAAAAAAATCACATCTTTCAAAGATAAATATGAACTGAAAGCTTCCATTTCTGTTAAGGACAACCACACAGCTTTTATGGTTGACCTTAACATAGCTGGCAAGGACAAATGCAAAGCCTTTTTCACTGATACATACTAACAATGCATTCTAATTCGCAGAAGACATAGCTGATACATTTAGCTGAAACTTTGCAAATTTATTTCCCACTAATTTCCCCAGAATATTAGCATGCCACTCTCCATCAGTTTTTCTCAGATCCTGACAATTCTTTCCAAGGCCATAAATACTAACTCCATGGATCCAGACAATGTACCAGACTGCCTTATTGCATTCACCAACCACAGTCCTATAGACTCACTGCTGAACCTATTTAATCTCAGCTTCCTCATTGGATTCATGCCAAAATTTTTGTAGTCATCCCATTCCATAAGAGATAATATAAAGCTATCATAGGAAACTATACATCAGCCTCACCAGCCTTAAATGGAAAGCAATGAAGGGTATCATTATGGAACTTATTAACAAGGGCTTCAGTTTGGGGTTGATAGAAGTAGAGCCTGGCCAAGTTCTTTGAAACCATCCCATATTCTAGCATTATGATCAAGCAAATGCAACTAAATCTAGAGCCCTATGTCACTCTACGGATAGCAGGCTGGGTCATTCCTAGTTATGACTTTGGCTACTTTTCTTCAGTATTTACTTCTCTGATGTCAAGATCAATGCCAATGAATTGTGCCTGATCAAGTCTGTGGATGGATGCAAAATTATAGCTGTCATAAACTCTCCAGATGACTTCCAGATTCCCTAGAAGGGCCCAACACATACAGATGATTGCTGTTTGAACAATGCCTTTACGTTAAATGCTAGGAAATGTAATCTTGTGTCCCTAAGACTCCATGCACCTACCATACAGATGCTACCGTATTTGAAAACCTAAAACAGTTAAATGGGCCCTGAGCACTTTAGCTGACAATGAATTATCCTTTGATCACCATGTTATTAGGGAATCCTTCATTTAATCAACCTGATTACTAGATGTTGTTGTTTGTCTTTCGGGTTTTCCCAGTTAGGGGTCGCCACAGCAGAACTCCGGTCCGCTAATGATTGGCAGTTGGTTTTATGGTGTCAAGTTGCCAGCCCAACGCCCAACCTTCAACAAATGCAAGCCCATTCAATGCATGTCTTTCGAACGCCCACACAACCACTGGGAGGATATGCAGACTCCACACAGAAGGCACTCCCAACCCAAGCCGAGAATCGAATGGGAGAATCTCTTGCTGTGAGGCAACAACGCTACCGCTGCACCACCACAGAAGTAACAAACCTGACTAGATGTACATCTTCTATATCAAGGGAAGTTATTATTCTAGTCCTCTGACATCAGACTCATAATAGAATTTAATGATTTTTTTTTAGTATTTATTTGTCTATGCATATGACTCAGCTCAAAAGACCACAGCATTTCCTTACAAAGAGAATCAGGTCTTCTTTGGGCTACTCAAACCTTCTTAAAACACATTCACTCTTCTCTGTTTCCTATAGACTTTTGAGGCGGGGACCTCTGCCTCACCAAAAAGCCTCAAAGGATCCAATCCTATATGACCTCCTACACATCCGCAAAACAAACACCCTTAACACCCTCTGAAAGGAACTAAGCTTACACTGCAGCATAAATGGGAGCTGTTAAGAGGATACAGGCCTCTCTCATGGAATCGCTCATTTATGGAGTCATCTTCATTTATGCATAAAGCAAAGTAGCTCCATGACCATCCTTCAATCTAACCTGGATGAAGGTTTGGCAAACCTTAAGTTAATCCGTGGTTTGGACCCTCAAACATTCATTGAAAGGGGATGGAATTAGGTAATAGTCATGTAATGGGGTTCTAGGATACAAATGATCCATCTGAAGAACAGCCTAGTATGAATGCATGTACCTTTGATATATTTAATAGTTTACAATACAAGGTGAACTAAATGGTAATGGATCCATGTACTGGTAGCATCATGTTCTTACAACACAAAAGCTCACATGGATGAATCTTAAAGGTTTGACAAATGTGGAGTTTTGAGGACAGGCATTGTTCACTAAGATTCAGCAACCCTTGACTTTGAATAAATGTTTGGGAGTGTGTGAGTGACTTTGAATATATGTTTGGGAGTGTGTGAGGGAGTTTCAATATATGTTTGGGAGTATGCGAGGAGTTGAGGGTGAGCTAATATTTGTAAAAAAAATATGACACTGGAAAATCATGTTGAAGTGTCACTTTAAATGTTCATTCAAGTGAGAGTTTATGTCTGGGAATACATTGTAGAATCCATTGCATTTTATGCACTTTTGCATATTTTGCCAGACAGTTGAATGCTACCCAAATAAATGCATATATTTATTTATTTAACCTTTTTCATTCAGGACGTAATAGATAATAAGACCAGTAAGTAAAGTGTACTTGACTAATGTAAAAACTTCACATGTAATAGACATAGGTACACGATACTATTAATTGTAAAATATCATAAGGTGTGAAGGGACACCATTCTGAGTTCATGCAAGTGTGGATTTATACTTCAGGGAATTGTCTTATTTAAAGGTAATGCTAGTTGTGCAGCAGCATTCACTATTTGCTTATGAAGAAACACAACCTATGTAGAGAAGGCAGAGTGCCTTTCTGTGTTATTTCCCCAGGGAAACTGTTCTAAACCACTAGAGGTACTAAAGGGGTAGGTATCAGCTGTGAACATCAAATAGTAAAGTGGTACTTTGAGGGAGAAAGCAAAACTCTCAAATGACCTTGGAGATCCTGAGCAGCATATAAATGAAATCAAATTATAAAAGGACTTTCAGGAGCAAATTAAATCAAATTATAAAAGGACTTTCAGGACCTGAGATTTATCACCTTACAGATTAAGGTTTAAGTAGAAATGCAGTTCTTAGGGTGGTAAGTAGTCACCCCATTTCCTTTACTGTGAGACAGTACTGCTGCTTTCTGTGTTCCCCTTTTACAAATCCTACATTTTGTTTTGTAAGGCCTGAGACTTTGTTTTGAGGAGAGATATGATATATGACTGGAAGAGTGTATTAAAAGTAAGAAGTACAACTCCTATCCCAAAAGAGTACTTAGCTTGCATTCATGACGAACCTTAGGATTAGGGCTTGGGTTAAGGTTAGTACATAGATAGTTGTATACGTAAGGTTTAGTGTAGGTTTATTAGGTATTTGGTGTGCTTGTGTTGTGTGTACATTTTTCAGAACAGCAAATTTTGTCCCTGTGAAAAAAATTTGCTGTTCTGAGGTTTCAATGTTGTCATATTTCGAACTTCCAAGTTCGAACATATGGTGTTCTAAATTTTGGGAGTTCGATTATATGACATACACCCTATTTGTATCTAAGTATATGGCGAGGGAGCTTAATGTAAAATGTATATACACATTATTTTATAAGCTGCATCAGTAAAATAAGACTGCCCCTTACCAAGCAGATATGGTCCTGATTACTTAGTTAACACTTTTAGCTATATAAGCTGTTTTTGGTATAACTGCCTATCTTTAGGAGTGAAGTGTTCAGAGCTATTAACCAGCTGCTTCCTGTAATCATGAAACCTCCATTTACTTACTGTGTAACTCTAAGCAAGCCAATCGGGCTGCAACTGAAAAGGAACACTTGTATCCAGTGGGCTTATCTACTGAATAAATGAAAACAAACAAATTTAGCTCAGCTATAGTTACGTTACTTGGCTAGAGGAGCTGATCATGCAACTGTAAAATACAGGGATTAATCTTGAGTCTGCAGAACGGAATTCATTCACAACACTTAAGCTAATCAGCAATGATTGTTAATACAAATAAATGAATATTCTTTTCATTTTGAAAACTGAAAAATGATTAAAAAAGACATTTTACTGAGCACCAAGTTATTTACGTGCCAGTGCTTTCTAATGTAAAAAGCTTGTTATTCTGTGGTGATAAGCAGAAAGTGACTACTAGAGTTTTATTTTCATAGGTTGCCTCTGCAAAGACTGCATTCTGCGTTTGCTATCTGAAAAGTCTCAGCTGGCATTTTCAAAGAGACAGGGTAGTTAATGTTTATACAGATCTGCTATCTTGAAGTCTGATACTATTAGAACCCATAATAAAACAATGCATTCAAAATCTACTTTACTGAAATACTTCATGTGCATATTTATTTATATTTTTTTAGAGGAGCACACTTTGACAATACACATTTTGTTTATATATGTTTTAGGTTGATTAGAACAGAGAATATCATTAACTAGGTAAAGGTTTGCACTGAAGATCTTCATACAGATAATACTTTCAAGTAAACATTCTCAAGTGTGTATGGTTTTAAGTAGATAGAGTGAATTAGGTAGGGAATACATTGGTCACAGGAATAGCCAGAAAGGTGGCAAGGCAGCACATACCCCAAGATGTATCAGAAAGGATACATTACAGAGAAGCACAGAAAAGCCACTTTGGAATGTATTTCTTTCTCTGAATCTCTTTACATAGTGTATGGCCCATTCTCTGGAAGTATATCACAGGGGATGAAGAAAAGAAGCAAGAAACCAAATTCATATACAGCCTCAGTACTGAATACAAAGACATGATTTATTTTCTTTTACAATTTATTTACCAGGTTAGTGGGCAGGTCAATTAACCCTTTTTAATCATGACCTGAATATAAAACATTGATGTTAACATATGTAAAACAGAACACGCATATATACAGTACATTAACAAGTGATCACAGAGCATGAAATAAAATAGCATATTTATTTATCAGAGCAGACCATTGATTTTCATGGACTTTTTTCAGACTCAGCATGAGAGTGTTGTCTGGTTAAGTGACTTGCTCAGCATCACACAGTTACGCAATGGAGACTAAAGGAATCAAACCTTGTAATAATGAATGAGCCAACTGGAAACAGTTCCTTAATCCTCTGTGTCAACTGCCAGACAAAAAGTTGATATTGTTTGCATCAAATATACACACACTATTAATAAGGAGGCTAGTAAATACATTTATAGAAGTAGGCACCTTAAAAACAAAAGTAGATGTTCAATGGTAGGACCTTTATGAATCATTAAGGTTAATACCTAGGAAAAGAAAATTCCAATAGCCGGTATCTCATAAGCAAGGGCACGGTTTCTTATAAAGGATTTCTTTCAGAGACTTCAGAAGTTTGTAAGATGTTACTAAGTTTAACTTCATTTGGCCAGTGGTTCCAAAGACCAGTGTCTGTTATGGAAGATGCTTTTTCACTAATTGTTTGTTTTACTCTTGGTCTAGTAGTGAAAATCAGGATGTTAACTTGGCTGCTTCTGATTGAGAAGCTTTGATCCACTTGAAGCAGAGTTCTTCTCTAATCCAGTTCAAGTATAACTTAAATAAATGAATGGGGAAAAGGAAATTCATCCCTGGTTTGGCACCGCTGTCTCTAATGGACACAGGCAGACTGTAAATGGTTCGTCTCCCAGGCCCCTGCTTGAAAATGTTTCAGCTGCCATTTATGAAGAGTGAGAATAGTAAATGGCTAAATACTGAACATCGGAGAACAACAGTGTAAATATATCAGGATAAGTGAAGCTGTTATTAGAGAGGATTTCAAGTATGAATGACAGGATGGAGGGTGACTCAGATACCATACTGACAGACACATATTTGATATTTGGAAAGGACTATCATGAGTGGTTCTGATTTATAGATTGCCCTAACTCTGAGGTTTCCCACTAGTGCACAAAGCATCAGCGTGAAGGGTGGTCTCATTGGCTGAGCCACATGGTAATGAGTCAATTTAGGGGAGCAGCTAATTAAAATAAGCAATGTGGTATTCACCAAAAATGCTCATGGCACCAAATGTACACTTCCAAGGGACACAAATAATTATTTGGCAATGAAAGTTTCCACATATGGTGAAGAATTTAACACTGTCAAAAAACAGAGATCTCACATTGGCTTCAAAAGTTCAGGTAAGCTCAGTGAAGATTTGGAGGTGAAAGATGTGTCGACGTATGTGTGCATGTCTGTAGGGACAAGTTGAATGAATATGTGTGTGTGAGTGTGTGTCTGACTAGGTGGTCACAATGGGGGAGTTGGTAGGGAATCGATAGTGTGTATACTGATTTAGTGTGTGTGTGTGTGTGTGTGTGTGTGTGTGTGTGTGTGTGTGTGTGTGTGTGTGTGTGTGCACACGTCAGAGCATGTTTCTGCTCACTGTTTGTGACAGAGGTACAAGCTCTCCAATATGAGAAGATCAAAATATCAAACCATTGCTCTTCTGGGTTAAGATGTATCAGCTGGGGCCCCTGTGACAATTCCAGTGGAGGTCCCTCAAAGGAAACATGACATCTGTTGTTCACTAAAAGGGTGCCCTTGTGTAGACCCATGATATATTGAGGGGAATATATTGCTCAGCTTTCTAGTAAATATCTGAGACTCATGCAGGATGAGCTGGATACTGTTGGTGGCATAAGAAAATGTTGTTCTTACTGTTCTTATTGCTACTATTTTAGCTATTATCAGAACAAGTGTATAGTGGGTACTAATGCAATGACAAATAATACCATATGCACATATATAATGTTTTTCAATAGGTGTATTAGTGAAGAGAGAAAGTTAATTTTAGGAAGAATTTTATATTAAAAGTGTTTGTGCACATGCATGCACGTGTGTGTGTGTGTGTGTGTGTGTGTGTGTGTGTGTGTGTGTGTGTGTGTGTGTGTGTGTGTCTGTGTGTGTGTGTGTATCTATAGCTATATATCTATATATATATATATATATATATATATATATATATATATATATATATTATATATATGTATATTTAGGTGTCTACTTCAAATGATTAAAGACCTATATCATCGACTTTCATAAGATCGAGACCAAAGCAATGAAATTCCAGATAACCGAAAGCTTAAAACCAATAAAAAAGGAACATCGAACTCTACAAGCGAGCAGAAGTCTGATCTCACTTAGAAGCATAGTTATACAATTAAAGACTGCTGACAGCAAATAACTATCACTGGTTTTGCAGGGGGACAAGCCCCATGCACCCCTCATGTCAGGGGCTGCACCCCCCACACTGTGAGATTGTACTACAGTGAGAAAAGGGTAAATTTCCTGATCCTCACTGTACCATGATCTCCAATTCAAACCGCTGATAGTTATTTGCTATCATTGTCTTTAATTGTAGAACTATGCCTTTAAGTGATGAGCAGACTTCTGCTCACTTGTAGAGTTTGATGTTTCGGGTTTCATGGTTTTAAGCTTTCAGTTATCTGAAGTTTTATTACTTTGGTCTCAACCTTATGAAAATCAATGATATGGGTCTTCGATCTTTTGAATTAGACCTATATATATATATATATATATATATATATATATGGTTCCCATTCAGAAGTCTGAAACATCATAAGCCTGAAAATCAAAATCCTGAAACCAAAAGCCTGAAAATTCAGAATCCTGAAAACTCAAAATCCTGAAAGCCCAAAATCCTGAAAGACCAAAATCCTGAAACTCAAAATCCTGAAAACACAAATAATGCTAATATGTCACTATAAAGACACTAATATCTACCAACTGACCCTGACCCTAACCCTAACCCTAAGGTCCGTCACTATCGCACACTCACCTGAACCGCGCCCTAAACCTAACTCACTTAAACCGCCCCTAACCCCAATATTTGTCACTATTGCATACATGCCTAACCTGCCCTAACCCTAACTCACTTAAACCGCCCTAACCCTAAAATAAAACCAACGCACACTTACCTGACCCCAACGCATGACCTAACACCACAGGGCTAACAATAGCAAAGCCACAATGACATCAGTATGTCTATTTTGTGTTTTCAGGATTTTGAGTTTCAGGATTTTGGTCTTTCAGGATTTTGGGCTTTCAGGATTTTGAGTTTTCAGGATTCTGAATTTTCAGGCTTTTGGTTTCAGGATTTTGATTTTCAGGCTTATGATGTTTCAGGCTTCTGAATGGGAACCATATATATATATATATATATATATATATATATATATATATATATATATATATATATATGGGAACACTTTATAATCTCGAAATACTGAAATGTCAAATTTCAGTATCTCGAGATTATAAAGCCAAATGTTGAAAACAGCGAATCATAATCACGAATTCGAATATCACGAATTCGCGGTTATGGACTTATGCTACGTTGTTTCCGGGTTTGTGTGTTGATGGTGCATGGTGCCGTGTGTGGATCTAGGTGTTATGTCAGGTAAATGAGTGTTTTGTAAGGGTTTTCAGTGGGAGGTAGAGTGTATTTGAGTGTGCTGATATGTTTGATGTGTGTGTGTGAGGGACTGGAGAATGTGCGTGTGTAAGTTTGCTTCTGTTTCTTGTATGTGCGATCTCGGAGTTAGTATATGTAAGTAGGGGGTGTGGGGGTGCAGGAGGGTTTGCCCCCTTGCTTATGTGTGTATGAGTTGTGTATGTGTGTAGTTTTGTGTGGTATGTGTGGTTTGTTTGGGTTTTTGAATTTCACAGTTTTGGGCTCAGGGTTTTGTAGTTTCGGTGTTTTGTGGATTTGGTTTCATGGTCTTGAGATACTGAAATTCGATGTTTCAGTATTTCGAGATTATGAAGTGAATCCATATATATATATATATATATATATATATATATATATATATAGAGAGAGAGAGAGAGAGAGATAGATATGTGTATATATATATATATATATATATATATATATATATATATATATATATATATATATATAAACTTTTAGCACACAATGTTTAAGTCTCTCCCATTGACTAATATTCTGTTGACTACCTTATAATGCTGAAATGTTTAGTCAAAACCTACAAAACTAGACAAAGCAAGCATTTTTATGTGGGGGGGGGGGCAAGCCCCTCTGCAGCTTCCATACCCCCTGCAAGTACATATACCAACTCCAAGATTGTAATATACTGCAGGAAGGAGAAATTTCCTAACCTGTTGTTAGCTGAACTTGCAGAAAACTGACTTTAGCTCACAACAAAATAGGAATCAACCAAACAAGCCAACTTTCCCATTATGACAAAAGCATCCAGATCCACCAGTTATCTCACTTTCTCTCTCTCAATCCAGTACTAGTAACTTTATCCTCTTTTGAATCAGCTAGAATATTAAGAACATATTTCAAAGTGAGGATAATATCCTGAGTTAGATACTTTGGGATGGAACCTGCCCAAAAATTTGAATGTTTCCATTTTGTAAAGTGCTGCTCTAGAATAAAAAAAATAGTCTTAATATCTTTATTTATTAGAAAGTCAGCTCAATAATCAGCACTTAAAGTGTATTCTGAGTCAAAGTTGAAACTTAAAGCAGAACTTTTGCTGTTTTCTCCACTTCTCATACAATATGGCTTAGACCTGACTGATTTATTTTTTTAAGTTGTGGCAAATATATGACCTGGAGTTTGTAACTGAAGCAAGAGTTTGTTTTTTTTTTTCAGACCACTCTCTTAAAGTTAAATGCATATGTTCTATAAGAGCCTAATAGTCTCTACAATTCGTGATATTGGTAAGTCACGCTGCAGTAATTTAAAATCAAGAATACCTCTTTTGACATTAGCTGGGTAATATGCAAACTAAGAGCTACTCATTTTTCTTTCTAGTAAAGTATTACAATATACGGTTACAAGAGAAGCTGCTCTAAAAATACTCTGATTAGGTAAAGAACATCAACATAAATATGATGAATCTGAATAATTAATAGTAGCCCCAAAATACATCATATAACTTCAAGCATCTACTCAATCTTACAAAGGTGAAAAATGTTGGACAGACATTCTGAATGGGTTTGAATTCCTTCTAAATGTTTAACTAGCTTATAAATGGCAATCCAGATACTCAATAATACTTTCTCCATAGAAAATTATCTATTTATTAAATCACAATAAATTCTTGAGACCTTTTACCAAACTTACTAATCAGTTTATGAGTCAGAAAGCACCCATGTAAAATCATCATTTACTGATAATTTTGTTGTAGATATTAATCCCACTCAAATGCCAAATAGCCCTGCTAAAGTACAGGAGGCAGTCATTACACTGTAGGAAATGTTAGATGGTATCTCATCACATTTACTTATTTTTATTTTTATTTATTTGACATTTGTTTAATGGCAAAGTCTGACTGGGCATGAATGCTATTTTCAGTGGAGACCCGGGGATAAAAGTTCCATAGACATAATTCAATTAATAATAAACAAGATAATACACACTAAGAACAATATAACATAACAGTGGAAAGAAAAGCTAGGTCAGTAACCTACAGAAAACAGGAAAATGAATATACAAGATAAATATACTGAAATCGATGAAACATTCATTGAAATATTGAATACCAGTAAAAATATTGAACACTAATAAAAAATATTGATCGCCAAATACAAGATGCTGTCAATAATGACATCGCCCACCTCATTAGTAAGGGTATCTCATCCAGGCACAAGGAGGTCATAATATCCTTATATTCTTCTGTTATAAGACCCATTATTGAGTACAATGCCTCACAAAGCACATGCAGCAGCTCGAGAGACCACAGAGTTTCACCACCAGGAGAATCCAGGGCCTGAAAAATCTACCCTACACAGATAAGTTAAAAGCCCTGTTCCTCTACTCAGTCTCATATGGACTCCTAAGAGGTGACATCTGTCTGACATACAAAGCAATCTCAGACCCTGCCTTGATGGGAATGCTATATATCCACAAGTCAAGCTCCACTTGAATAACAATCAAGCGTGACCTCAGCCTGGTCTGTGACATCAAGCGGACTTGTTGGTGGGACAGATTTGTGTCCCAAAGACTCTCTCTTCTGTGGAATAGACTCCCTCTCCACATCAAGTAGAGTACCTCATTAACATATTTTTAAATGCAACCTGGGTAACTGGATGGGGAACAGAAAATACACCCCTGGGATTCCACCTGTGTCCCTGCTGGACAGGGGCATCAGGTGCTGACTTGTTAGAACATGGACTAAATTCTTGGCTAGGCTTGCAAGGGCCTCAGGGCCAATAGTCTAGTAACTTCCTATGATCCTATCTATTAAAGCTCCTGGCCCAGATGTCTTTGATACATCATGTTATAAAAATGTAAAATGCATCTATCCCCCATATTACTTTGATTATTTAAACATACAAAGCACTATGTGATTTCAGATGAATATATTAATCAATCCAGAATCATTTTCACCTATAAACCAACCTCAAATAATCTTTTCATTGAGAATTATCATCCAATATCATTACTATATCTCCATATAAAAAATATCAACCATAGCCAGCCAGTTTTAAACAGGTGCTAATCTTAACATTTCTAAATCTCTGTTTGGCTTTATAGAGGTAGATAAAACCTAATAACATAATTTTCAAAATAATGTTATATCACAGTCATAATCTAAATATATCAATTGATGTATTTCTTCTAGAATTATTCACTGAAGTACTGGAAAGGAAGAACTTCTCCAATCAATGAATGGCATGATAGTAATTGTAATATTTAAGTGGAAGGGGAAATTAAGGATCCAGGAAATGATAGACCCATTTTATTATGTAATACAGATCTTAATGTTCTTGGCAGAATTTGGCAAAATAGATATAACAGGTCTTACCGGGTATCATTGCAGTGGAACAGGAAGGCTTTGTGAAAGCAGAAGTGTCTGCAGGCTATTGAACAATGCTGACACATTTCAAAACATAGTGGACATTTGGGAGGAATACATGTTATGGGTGTGTTAATGAGCACCCAGAAGGCATTTGATAGTACTGGGTTGGAATATTTGATGGGATTCCTACTGCAGGTAGTTGATTGATAATGTGATTAAATGGAATCTGAGTCCTGTATAAAATACCATTGATGAAGGTGTTAGTTAATGAAGGAAGTTTAGGAAGGGTGAATATAGAAAGAGAGGCAAGACAGACATGTCCACTTTGCTCATCTTTGATTTTGATTGGAAAAGTCATATTCCGGTGATAAGAAGAAGAATAAGAATGGGAAGAAAGGCTGACCCAGGGAAGATGAGTGAAAAAATGGCATGCTACTAGCTTGTAAGCAACATTTACAACAAGCCACCAACACAGGTCCAGGAAAGGCAGAAGCACCACAGCAGACATCTGGACCCTAGTTGGTAATATCCTTATCACAATGGAGAAAAGGCAACTTCATTGATGTCACAAAACTCTCAGATGCAGTGGACCACTTCCTCCTCTAAATTACTTTCTTGCCCATAGAATAAGCACAAAAGCTTGCCAGTTCTTTAAGCCTATCTCTCAAATTGAACCTTTGCAGCCAAAATCAGTTAGATCTCTTCCTCAAAAAAAAAAAAAAAAACTCTATTTAAAAGCATCCTCAAAACTCAGTACTCTCCCATACTTTCCTCGTTTTCCATCAAATACCTTTTAAACATAACATCATTCTTCTAATAATATTTTATTCAGATATCATTGTGATTTACAGACCAGACTATCTCACCAAGCAATCAAATATCTCCATGAAGATCTATATGCCATTAAGAGTACATAACACTGCAAAACAATGATACTAAATCTTGCCAAAATGAAAGTAAAATCTTCAGAGGCAACCATAACTGTGTTCAATTTCTAGTGATTGGTATATACTTGAACACAACTGACAGCTGCTACAGACTATCACATCATTCAGATAGATACCTAGGATTCTGGCTTGACTACATACAAAGGTTCTAACTCCACATTGAGGAAACCAAACAAAATCCAACAAATGCTTATCTGGGCATGGAAAAAATCCCACTATATTTCCCAGTTGACAGAGAAGCAGTTGAGAAGCACAGCTAGAATGTGGCCTTCTAATAATCACTGTTACATCCACAAAGGAATCTTTCATCTCTTCGAGCAACTGGTTGCAAAATCCACTGTTTCATGTCACTTGCACCTAGAAAAGAATACTGCTGCTGTCTCCTTAAAAAAGCTAATTGTTTGCCAATCCAGCAAAGAGCGGATCTATTTTTTTCTACCTGCCATTTAGGCTGCTCAATTAAAACTCACTCCCAGCCCTGGCTATAAAATTTACCATAAGTGAATGAATAAAAACACCAAACAGGCACCATAGAGGTTTATGGGAGTAATCTTCCACCACAGTCCAGGGATCCACAAAATAAAAAACGTAATACTTTAATGTAACACTTGAACAACTCAAAGCAATATTAAATGCTTAACAGGATCACTGCATTTTTCGTCCTGTCTTAGGACTTCTTCAAACATCAATTCCATCCACATCTACTTCATAATTTACACACTGAATCCTGGAAATAAATCCCCCTTCAAAACCACAATAAATCCAGTAAAGGGAAGGCCAAATCCAGGAAGGAACTGCACCAGTCCAATAGAAGTGAAATAATTTTATTTTAAATGCTTAACAGTATTACCTAATCTCTTCATAAGAGCAACTTGCCACAACTCAGTCCTAAAGTATTGCAGTTCTCAAATGAATAGTTTCATTTTATGTGCCTGTCTATTTTCATTCTCCTGTACAAACACATCTCAAACTAAGCTACATTATCAACCCTCAACCTTTATTTACCCTTCACACACAAATTAATATGTGCAGAAACAACTACCAGACTTGTTATTCTTTTGTATAGATTAATTCCTAATGGAATTTTCTTAATGTATTTATGTGTATTTACTGTATACTTATCTAACTTTTAGTTGCCATTGCTTACTGTATATATTTGCATTAATTAACATATGCTTGCATAACTGCTATATAATCCCTATGTCTGTATCAATATATATATATATATATATATATATATATATATATATATAGATATATATATATATATATATATATTACTCCTGCAAGCTATATTTACCTCAGATTCTTCTCAGTTACTTGTATTCTTCTCCTGGGTAGAGCCGGGACTTGGTACTATTAGAGCAGTGATCCAACTCAATCAATGGATTTTAAAGAAAATAGATACAAATAGTATGCATTGGACTGCAGACGACTGATGTTATTAGAAGTCTGAAAACAATTACTAATTATACTCGAAATTCTTAAGGTATGTGGCTATGAATGTATCATCTGAGGAAGTCAGTGATGGTCAAAGTGGGAGATGGAGGTGAGAAGGGGTCACCATGTTCTGATGGAAGAGAGAAATGTTTAAGGTTCAAATTATATTGGAACACTTTATCTATAATGAAGAAAAATGGGGGAGGATGTAGGCAGGACTACAAAGTCATTGTTCTCTTATTCAAATAGACTTTTTCTTTACAGGGGAGGTGGTAAGAACATTAATTTTACCAAAAGTAATTTGCATATTGGTGGAATATAGGGATAAGTCCAAAATAAAAAGGTGTTGGGGGAATCCAGTATATATGTGACATGTATTGGCCATTTTGGGCTAATTTTGATTGTATCTGCTCTATTTTCTGAAAAAAAAAGCAAAAAAAGCAAAAATATATACTTTTTCCTGCCTTTATGAACTAGTATAGTTCATTTTTCAGGTTATTGTTGAATCCAGGGCTGTGTTGCAAGTTTCTGTGTTGCCCATACTTTACTTGGATAGAAGGTAGTTTCTCTGTTCACCTGTGAGAGAAGGGAGCTTTGAGCAGCCTATCTGTCCCTGGAGGAGTGGTTTCAGCCCAGAAGTTAGTAGTTTATCGGCCATTTTGGGGTAATTTCTCTCTCTTTCACTTCCCTCCTATAGAAACTGCATTTGCATGGTTTTGCGCACTGGGCAGGGCCAGTTAGACAGAGTTAAACTATTCTCGGCTCCACGAAGTCTACTCTTCAATTTTTTTCCCTTGGAACTAGACAAACCTTCAACTTTAGCACTCAAACCATTCATTTCACAGTCAAGCATGTGCTTAAATCTCATAGCAAGCACTAATTAACCCTAACACTAGACCCCCCATACTCTCCAGAAGGACAAGGCTCTCTATTCATCCCCACCAGCCAATCAGAAAAACTGCTTACTCTACCTATTCAGGCATGTTGAAAGGGCAGTTTCCGGTGTACTCTCCAGTCAAACTGGTGAATCTGGGCACTTTGAGGCAATGTTACAACTGCCTCATGTACACAGACAACCCTCTCCTCCTACCACCAAACACTAATATAGGCGAGAGATGCAATTATACAGCCAAACTGGAGGCAAAGCTCTCTCAGCCCAAGACTGGAACTGACAGTCAAGAGGAGAAGGGTAATACTTGCAACACACCACCAGTCTCACATAGACCTAATAAACCAACACTGGCAAATAACACACATGAATACATGAAAACATACTCAGAAGCTCTAAATAAAAATCTGCAAAAGCAACAGAGACCTCCAAAGCAGACATCCAAGCAACCTCCAAACCCCATCACCAACCATGAAACACATACTTCACATAATCAAGGTGCCACACAATCACAGCCCTTAAGGCAAAATAACATACCCAACACACAAGTAATAGGCGACTCTATAGTCAGGCACACTGATGTCCCACTAACTAGGCTGGGCAAGGAGAAGGTTACAGTTAGCTGCCTGTCGGGTGCCAGGATCCGCCACATAACACAAGCACTCAGGTCACTCCAGAACAAGTACAAATATGACTCTGTCATTATCCATGTTGGTGTGAATGACCTCAGACATACCTCCCTGGACTACATGAAAAGAGACATGGAAGAGCTCTCTAATCATGTAGCCCAGGCCGGTATGACTCTGACCCTGAGTAGCATCCTGCTCTCACCAAGAATGATGCAACAGTATAAAGAAAAAATGATCAATTTCAACAACCAGCTAAGTTTCTTGTGTCATTCAAAGGGGATCCAGTATCTGTCTGCCTGGGATGACATGCTCGACGAGCCATGTTGCTTTACAAGAGATGGCTTGCACCTGTCACCCTTAGGCTTTTGAATACTGGCCAAGGCTCTTGCCACCCCCATAGTGCCTTTTTTAGGCAAGGCTCAAAAGACAAACCCACCCCCATAAATACCACAAGTAACCAAAAACTGAGGGTAATGCTACTCAACGCCAGAAGTCTAAACCTCAAAATGAATGCACTCGAGGCACTCCTCAGTATGGAGAACACTGACATCTGTGCAGTAACAGAAACCTGGTTTAAGGCTCCTGAGAGCACCCCAGCACTACCAGGCTATAACTCATACCATACCTTTTGGCCACAGAACCAGGACCGAAACACAAAAGGCGGGGTGTATCCATATTCATCAGGGATACCCACACCTCCAGGTTAGTGGCGCAGCACAATGTATCAGAGATCATCTATGTGCAACTAACAATGGGCAAAACTGCAATCCAAATTGTAGCTTGCTACAGATCACCCACCATGGCACAGGACACTGGGAAATATGAAGTTCCTACCAAACACCCTAATACTGGGTGATTTCAATTACCCAAACATAAACTGTGAGAACTACTCAAGTACTAACTCCCTTGCCCAATGCTTCCTAGAATTTATAAACTCAAATTCCCTAGATCAACTGGTCAACACCCCCACCAGAGGCAATAACATATTGGACCTGGTCATCACCAACATGGGCGACCAGTGTTCCACACCAGAGGTCAACCCCTTGCTGGTTAAATTAGACCATAGATTAATCACTCTGGATATACACATTCTGCCCCCACCCCCAATCAAAGAAACCACCATGAAAAACTTTTCAAAAGCAAACTTCACGTTACTTAAAACTGAGGTGGAAAGGTTCACAGTCCCCATGCTAAAGGGTAATGCTGTCCAAGCTGCTGAAACCTTTACAAAGGCACGCTATGAGCATCTGCAGGAATGCATGGATCATGCTATCCCAAGTAAAACCAAGACTCACTCCTCCAAGAAAAGGAAACCAGTCTGGTGGACCCCTGCCATAAACAAGCTATACAACAGAAGGAGGAAACTAGTACAGAAAAGAGTAAAATCCCAAGAACGAAAGATATCCCTGATCAGTATCAGCAAGAAACTACAATCCTTCATTAAATCATCCAAGGCTAGTTTCGAAAGAAAAATTGCCAATGACTCCAAAGATAACCACAAAGCGTTCTTTAGCTATATCAAGAACCTACGTGGAAACTCTCAGATTTGCTCTGAATTAGTGCAGAATGGCACAAAATACACTGAACCAACTGATATTGCCAACATTCTGGCAGACAGGTATAGTGCAAACTTCATGCCCCTCTCACCCCCTAAAGGGCCCATAACAATACCAGAAGAATGGTGGGCCCCATCAATCACTGGTACACAGGTTAAAGCAGCCCTATCCAAAGCCAAAAACACAGCTTCAATTAGACCGGATGGTGTCCCAGGCTGTGTTTTACTAGAGCTCCAAAATTAACTAACCCCTCACCTAAACACACTGTTCAAACTCAGCCTCTCTACAGGCTATGTACCCACAGAATGGCGCACAGCAACAGTTATCCCACAACACAAAGGTGGAGCCACAACAGACTCTGGGAACTATTGCCCTATAAGCCTGACTAGCCTGGTCTGCAAGGCTATGGAGCACATCATCATGGAACTCATTAACAGAGACATTGGGAACCTCTAAACCTTGGACCCTACCCAGTTTGGCTTTGTTAAGGGCAGATCATGCCTCCTAAACCTGGTGGACTTCTTTGAGACAGTGATCAAGGCATTAGATGAGGGAAAGGAGGTCCACACAGCCTACCTAGACCTCTCAAAGGCTTTTGACACCATTCCCTATTCTAGTATTATAGACAAGCTCAACAGCTTGAACATAAACCCCTACATCATGAGATGGGTTGCCAACTGGCTGATGGATAGAACCCACATGGTGAAAGTTGCAGGCTCTATGTCTGACTCTAAACTGGTTACAAGTGGCATCCCCCAGGGCTCAGTCCTAGGACCTCTCCTGTTTGGTATATACTTCTCAGAGGTACAGGCAAGCATAGGAGGACTATGGCTGACCAAGTTCAGAGATGACTGCAAACTAGGGGCCATAATTGATTCTCTGGTTGATACAGACACCCTCCAGAAGGGTCTCACTGAGACAGATACCCTGTGTCAAAATCATGGCCTCAAGCTAAATGCCAAAATGTTCACAGTCATCCCCTTTGGAAAAAATAAAGTACCCATGAACTACCACATAGATGGTAGTCCCCTAAATACAGAAAATGTAATAAGGGACCTGGGGACCCAAGTAGATCGCAAGCTCTCCTTTGATAATCATATTGCCAAGGTGGTTAGAAAATCCTTCTATGTGGCCCACCTAATCACAAAAGGGTCCGCATCTAGAACAAAAGAGGTTATTATGCCTCTCTACTCATCACTCATTAGACCCATCATAGAATACAATGCCCTATTTGGGATGTACCATACAAGACACCTGCAATGGCTGGAAAGACCACAAAGGTACCTCATTAAGAGGTTTACTGGCCTCAAACAGATGCCCTAAGCAGCCCAACTCAAGAAACTCCAGCTGTACTCAGTTGCATACCACTTACTCAAAAGTGATCTCTGCCTAACATACAAGGCCATGTCCAACCCAGAATTGATGGACATGCTCCATCTAAAAAAAAAACAAATCCTGGAGAGCCACACGCTCTAGAGATATAAACCTCACCACAATGATTAATAGGACATGCTGGAGGGATAGATTCCCGTCCCAGAGACTTCCCATGCTTTGGAACAGGATTCCAATATACATCAGGCAGAGCCCTTCACTAACACTCTTCAAGAGAAACTTTGACGGGTGGATGAGAAACAGAAAATTTACCCCAGGGATCACTGCAGTGGCTCTGTTGGATAATGGTGCAGGGAACTAATGTCTCTGCTGGACGGAGGCACAGGGAACTAATCTAAGGGGGTGACGAAAGCCAACACATTCTGGATAGGCTTATAAATGCCCTTGGGCAGATAGCCTAGTACTTACCTATGAACCTATGAACCTATGTTTGTCTATAGAGGGAAGGGAGTACAATAGAAAGGACAGTAATGCAGGTAAGAAGGTGGGAGAGAAGATGAGTCTTACAGGATATCGTAAGATGTGTAATGGCTATAGTAGGGTTGAGTGGTTGAGTGAATAGAAATATGCTGATAGATGCAGTGGAAGGAGGGAAGACAAGGAGAACTGAGAGTTGTGTGTGGGAGGATAGAAAAGGATAGCCAGCATAGGATGGAGAAAACTATGTGGAAAGAGAGTAGATGCGGTGAAAATGGAGTATCTGCTGTTAAGATGTCTGGGGTTGATGAGAAGATAGTAGACTGGTGCAAGAAGTTATTAGAATGAATATATTAGGAATACGTAAGGCTATATAAATTTTTAAGGATGGGGGAAGAACTGATCAAGTTCGTGCAGTTTGGAGAACTGAGAAGTAATTATTGGGTCTGGAAAGGGGATGTATTGTTTTATGGGGCTTTAATATAGATGATCTGTGTTAAATACAAACACAGGTAAGGCGATAAATACCATGGGAAGCAGAATAAAGACAAGACAGGATGGGAGACAAATTGAAATGTGGATGATCTTTAAAAGAAGAATTTCATGTTTATCTAGGCGTTGTGTATGAGTTGAGGAAGAGATGGGTTAGGAAGGACAAGCTCTGCAAAAGTTTTAATTTTGGGGAGGAATGACAAGTAGTTTGGCAGTGTGTGCTCCAGCTATCAATGTAAAATGGAGCTTTTTACATAGGTGGTGCAGAACACTGATGAGGATAATTAAAAATAGGGTAGTGGAAGGATGACCAATGTTGTGGATTGGAGATCCAGAACAAAGACACATAATGTGGACGTGCCAGTTTGTATAGGAAGTATGTGATAAGGTACTAGAAATATTGGGGATAAGGTACTAGAAATATTGGGGATAAAGTACGGCAAAAGTGGAAGTAAGTTCTTGGCTGTTTGATTATGTAGGACTGAAAATAGTCTGTGAATTGGACATGACAGAAAATGGAAGACATTTTAATGCTGGGGTGAAGATTGAGAAGAAGATTGTTAGCATAGCGGATGGAGTCCTCAAATGAAAGTCCAAGAAGTGTAGAAAATCCTGAATATTAAAAAGGGAAGAAAAAAAATTAATTTCAATTCTGCTTAAATATTTTCAGTTGTGCTTACACTGACCTGTGTGGTGATACTGCATTGCACTTTTGTGTGATTTTACATGCATTAGCCAAAAGAGTTACCTGTTTGCAAAGAGCTGATCATTTGCCTGCTTAAAGTTACATTCCAGTCCGTTTCTGTTTGTTACATTGCTACTGTTTTCTCCTTTTCTAGTGTCTGCTTCAACATCTACTGATGCATTATGTACTGCTCTCCCTGCTGCTTTCTATTGTTTGCACACTAATTATAGTTTTTCCCTGTCCACACTGTAAAATCTAATGTTTATGAAATTCTATCCTACTTGGGGTCATTGACCTGCAGCTCAGAGTCGTAAGACTAAACGAACTGTGACTTGCTACAGGTTCTGAAGTCACTAAACTCCTCTACTGGCTTTATTTGAATGGATCCATCTCTAACTAGTCTGCCATAACTAGCACAGAGCTACACTCACCTTGGGTCTTTTATTCAAGACTGAAAAGTGTGGAATGCCCTGAGCTGTGATAAACACACTGTACATCAAAAGGGAAGAAAGAAAACTTACAATTCTCCTTAAATATTTTAGTTGCATTTATAGTGACCTGTGCGGTGATCATGTTTTCTTCTACTTTTCTGCATTTTCTGTGTTTTTGCCAAAAAAAGTTACCTAGTTGCATTTTAACTTCTTTTGGGACCTTATACTTGTAGCTTCATTTGCAGTTGTGGCGGAATTGTGAATGATTGCAAGAGCGCAGAGTCCATTATATTGCACTTATAACTCCATAAGTAGAATTACTTGAAAAAGCTTTTTGCTTGTATTTTGAACTCAGTGAGAGGCCTTAGTCTTGGAGTTTCATTCAGATAGTGGAAGATTGTGAAATACTGCAGGATCTGAGCCTCATTCAGCCATTTATTACTGCATTTTTCCATAATCAGTATTACTGGAAAATCCCTGTGTAGTCTTTTTCCTTAGACTGTAGTTTGGATTGAAAAAGTGGCAATATTATAACTTCTGCTGCAGGATTTAATGTTCTTTTTCTGACCCCATGTGCAAAAAATAGGAAAAGGAGGTTGAGGATGGATGGATGGATTACATTCCAACTTTGCTACTCGAGTCATATTCTGCTTATTGTTTGCCTGCTTAAAGTTGCATGTTAGTCTGTTTCTTTCTGTGTGGAGTCTGCATGTCCTCCCTGCGGGTCGAGTGGCATTCCGAAAGACATGCGTGAATGGGCGTGCCTTCATTGAAGGTTGGGCGTCCAGCTGGCAACTTGGCACCAAGAAAATCGACTGCCAATCATTAGCGAACCGGAGTTCCGCTGTGGCGACCCCTAACCGGGAAAAGCCGAAAGACAACAACAACTTTCTGTTACATTGCTGCTGCTTTCCCCCTGTCCTTTTGCTTGCCTCAGCCCCCACTGATTACATACTCTTCTTCATGCTGCTCCCAACTGGTCACATCCTAATTACAGTTTTCCCTGTTCCCAGTGTAAAAGCTAATGGTTTTGAAATTCTAATCTACCTGGGGACATTGACATGTAGCTAAGAGCCATAGGACTAAGAGAATTTTGTCTTGCTACAGATTTTGAAGTCACAGAGCTCCGCTGTTGGATTCATTTGATTGGATTCCTCTCTAGCTAGTGTGCTATACGCAGCATGGAGTTGCACACATCCAGGGTCATTTATTTAAGTCTGAGAGAAGCATGGAAAGCACTGAACTGTGAGAATCAATGTTTTTATCAAAAAGGGAAGAAACAAAGCTGCACTAAGTTGTGCTCAGCACACCACCACCATTGGACTTGTTCTGTAGTGGGTTGCTTGCACACGAGTTTTTCCCTATGAAATTCATGCAAAATGTATACAGCCTTAGAAATCCAGGTCTAAGGCTCAAACAGCATGCACCAAGTGAAAATATACACACCTTGAAATGCAGTACACCAATGACTAAATAATTAGGCATTTCCCATGAATTAGTAGAAAGTCCACTCAATCTACATCCTAACCAAGGCAAACTCCAGGCAGTTATAGTCACCACTGTCATCCTGAGTAATTCACTTAGAAACCATGGACTGGCACTTCCCTACAACATCTGTAGCATGATTGAGATGAGTAGCTTGAGATAGTGTAAGAACTGTCTCATGCTGTTAATGATACATGATTCAATTAAAATTAAAAGCCTTTCTGTGGTGTTCTGAGTGGCTCTGCTTTGTTTTCTTGTTTCATTTTTACGCAACTAGAACTTTATCTGCTGAAGCTCTCTTGAACTGCTTGCCAACTGTCTCGTGCTGTCTGATGAACATTTATTACTTAGACAACATAACACAGTATGTGAAAGACATGCATATATAATGTTCATGACACAGTAAAATCAGACATCAAAACTGTGAACAGTACGTCACAGTTCTTACAATCCAACATATGCTGAGGTTCTAAAGATTAATTTGCCTAAATCTCAAACACCTTCAAAGTGCAACACAGGCACAAAGCACACTCAACAAGTTAAGTCTACCACCTCAAATAGCACAAGGAGTCCCAAAGTGATGGATGCTGACCCCTTAAAACAGGCATCTGCCCAACCAAATATTCTCATTGTAGGTGACTCTATTGTAAGACATACAGATGTACCACGTAACTGAATGAGCAAGGAAAGAGTGATGGTCAGTTGCTGGCCTGGAGCCAGGATCCATCAGATCACACACATACTCAAGTCCTTGAACAACAAGCACCAGCATGACTCTCAATGACTTAAGATGTGCCTGCCTGAAGAGTGACACAATGGAGCTCTTATAATATGCGCCCAAGCAGGTATGAGCTTAGCACTGAGCAGTGTCGATCCCCCTCAAAGGATGATAGCACAATATGAGCAAAAAATAATTGATTTTATTAATTGGCTAAGTTTTTGGTGTCATTCAAAGGGAGTCAAATATTTGCTAGCCTGGGAGGATATGATCGCCACACTATGTTGCTTTACCAGGGTGATTGACAGCTGCCTCCTTTAGGGTTTTGATTACTGATAAAGACATTTTCCACTCCCTCAGTGTCTTTTTAGGCAATGTCAACCTGATAAACCAATCAAGAAACATAAAGAATTAAGCAAAGGAAAATATAAAGGTGTTACTGATCAGTGATACAAGCCTAAACAAAACAAACTCCACTTCCTAAAAGCCTTCCTCACCCTGGAGGATATAGATAAATGTGCAGTGACTGAAGCATGGTTTAAAATGGGGGAGAGCACTCCTGCTGTGAAGAGCTATAACACTTTCCACATGTTTGACCAGCTTCGGTATCCTCCTCCTTTCACTATTTTAATTACTCTGCCCTAAAGACTTTCTACTTCTTTCATTTTTTTTGTCTTTCATCTGGCTGGTAGTATTTGATTCAGTCATAGAAATCCAGCCTTAACAATATTGTATACATTCACATGAAGACAGAATTTCAGAAATTCATTCTTCACACAAAAATTACTGTTCCCCATGGCCACTGCCTTTTCACATGGCATAGCACAATTCTTTTTAGGGATGTTTATGACACAAAGATCCATTATGCTTTTGTCCTTCTCTTAGGCTGGATGATGAAAACTGTCTATATTTCTATTAGTTTTCTCCCTCAAAGTGCAACACATTTCCTACTCTATCTTCTGCAAGATTACATTAACAAAGGAATCTTAGAAAACATAGCATTATTAATGCTATGTTATAGCTTAAAAACAGAGCAAGGCTATTTGTTTAGAGACTAGAAATATACTAGAGTGTTGCCCATCAAAGGTGGCAGGAAGCATGGCAGAAGCCCTTCAATACCTCAGGGGGAAACACATATTCCATGAGAATAACCATTAATCTTTAATGACAAGTGAGATCTATCTGTAAAAAGAATTAAATAGTTCCTAGATAATTCAAGGGTGGTTTGATGAGTAAGACGTGCATGCATTTCGGTGTCTTGTTGTAGACATTGTGGAGTCAACAAAAGGTAAAGTAAATGAGCTTTGCCGAAGATGTTCATTGGAAAGCCAAAATACAATAAAATAATAGCTAGCTACATATGCTGTTCTATTTTTCCTACTAAATAAAAAATGACAACCTGAGTAGTCCAAGTAGTTTTTATCTGGTATCAGGCTTTAATGGAAAAGCTCACACAGACTCTGCCGTAATTTGCTGTGAGGGAAAGGTTTGTTTATTTTTTATTTCTTGTATTTTATTTTGTTTTATTGCTTTCTTCTAGTTTGTATATTGTGATTTATTTTCTTTACAAAGTGTTTTACTTGCATTCTGCTTTTAACTGCATATTTAAACTAGGAAAGAGACCACAGCTGTGTCTCTTGTGAACCACACCGAAATGAGAACAGGTCAATTAAGGTTAATTGCCTGTGAACTGAGGGTGGAGCTAGGAACTAAACCTTTTATTTAAGGGTAAAATAAAACATTTCAAGGCTTTACTAGAAAAGCTCACCCAGACTCTGCTTCAGTTTGTTGTGAGGGAAAGGTTTGTTGGTTTTGCTTTCTTATATTTTCTACTGCTTTATTGCCTTCTTCTGTATTATATATTGTGATTTATTTTTGTTATACTGTGTTTTACTTGTATTCAGTTCTTAATTGCATAATTAAACTAGGAAAGAGACCACAGCTGTGTCTCTTGTGAGTTACACAGAAATTACATTTTTCATACCGTCCCACCCTGGTCCTGTTGTATACTCAACTGGCTTTCTAGTTGCCTACCCCTTATGTTAGCTTGACCACATATCTCCTTTCATTGACTATTATGAGTAAGCACAAAACTATCATTTTGTGAAATCACTCCCCTTTGACTATTTAAATGTATTGATCATCCCACTGTATTCCACAAAACAAGAATACAAAGTTCCCACCCCTTCCAATCTACTTTGCTCTTTTAGCATTAGTGACTCTCCACTTAGATAGCTGAAGCCTTAGTTTCCCCCTCTTTCATATCTAAGTGCAAATTGTACACTGCAGCTCTTAGGATATTAATTCATTTTCCATCTTACCTTTAAAATCTGCAACATCTACTCCAATACCAAAAATTATTGGGGACCCCACATTCTGCCTATCAGTAGTCATCTTGAGTTGGTGCTTCTGTTTTACTGCTCATGAGAGAAGGAGCATAGGGATATACTGAGTAGGCCCAACAGTTTTTAGCATTTCTCATCTGCTATCAGGTATTACTGGAAAAGCTCACCCAGACTCTACCACAATTATTAAAGACAGGTCATCTGTTGTCCGTATTGTGGTATCATTCTTGGAGAAGATAAAATGTTGCTCAATGTCTGGGACACATATTCTGAAAGCTCCATGATGTCACTCTTCATATAGTCCAGGGAGGTAAGTTTCAGGTTACTTATACCCACATGGACTATGAGTGAGTCATACTGGAAGTTTTGGTCCAGTAACCTGAGTACATGCGCAATGTGGTGGATCCTGGGCCTTGATAAGCAACTGACTGTGACTTTCTCCTTACTCAGTTTGGTGAGAAGGACATCAGTATGATCACCGGAAACCCTAATAACTGTTTCAGAGGTACCAACTTAAAACTTGTGCTTACATTTTGCTTCTGGGTACAAAAGGAGCAGTGTGCATTGATTCCTGACTCTTTCTGATTGGGCAATGAGTGTCTGTGCTTGACCATCCTAATTGGTCTGGTTGCTATTCAAGGCATCTACCAGGAAAAGTCTACAACAAGACTATAGACTCCATGCATCATCTGGGCAAGATTCTGGATCACCAAACAGGCTGTTGTCTACTTTGCATCTTGGGACTAGTGCTATTGTTTTGCTTCTGGTGAGAGAAGAAGAAAAGGGGCATTGTATCCCAAACAAACCGAAGCTGTGGTGAAGCTGTTTTGAGACCAAAACTAGTAGTAGTCAGGCACTAGATATTCAGGCAACTCCCCTCTTTTCATCATGCTTTACAAGCTAATTCTTTATTTTTCATAGGTACTGCTTGATTTGCTTCTAACTTCAGAATATCTGCCTAAATATTTCATCCATAAATCATTAGGATCTACTTATTAGTTTTTCCTCAAGTATTTAGCAGTGCCTTGTATAAACACAGACACTTTGAGTTAACATTTATCCTGTAAAAGCACCGTTGAAATTTCACCAATACTTAGTTGTACACAGTACAACTAGTTTGCAGTGACAAATACTGTACCCAGAGTTGCAAACAGGATACTCCTACTATTACTTTATATTTTCACTCCATCTAATCATTAAAAAAAAGGTCTGTTGCCATGGATATGAACTTTCCCACTATCTCCAGTACCAGTTTGATGGATATGGGCATCCTGAGGCAATGTAGAGATTGTCTCATGTTTACTGACAACCAGTTACCTCTCAAACAAACTGAAAGGATATGTGAGAAATGTATTTACACAATGTCACTGGAGGTGAAGCTCTCACATGAAAACACTCCTAATGTTAATAAGTTTGTCAGTAGTACATGTGCTGCATCCATCACACATAATTCAAAGTAGAGACTTAGACCCACATATGCTGATCACTTAAATGTTACTTTCCTAAACCCTGAAGACCTCTTATAGGTTCATAGGTTTATAGTTTGGTACTAGGCTATCGGCCCTAAGGCCTATGCAAGCCTAGTCATAACAATTCCCTGGAAATTCTTTCTCACAATATTTACTTCTCTGGGCCCCTGTCTAGTAGGGCAACTGACATGATCCCCGGGGTGAATTTCCTATCTCCCATCCAATCATCAAGGTCCCTTTTGAAGAGGGCCAATGAGGTGCTCTGCTTGATATGTATGGGCAGTCTATTCCAGAGTATGGGGAGTCTCTGGGTCAGGAACCTATCCCTCCAGCATGTTTTGTTCATTGTGATGATAGATGAAGTGATGATTTGTTCATTGTGGTGATCTTAGATGAAGTACACACAATAAACACCCTCAGCAACTCTGAAAGCACTCTTTAAAAACAACACCCACATCTCATGGAGTCTCTACTTTTAAGCCCATAAGGCAAGCCACCATGCAATCCAACATTCTGGTCATTGTAGACTCCATTGTGAGACATACTGATGTCCCTTTCACCAGGTTGAGTAAGAAGAAGGTCACGGTAATTTGCTTATCAGGGTCCAGGATCCATCATATTACAAATACCTGTATTCGTGTCATTGGACCAAAAGTACCAGTATGACTCAGACATAGTCCATGTGGGTGTAAATGGCCTGAGATGCACCTCCCTAGACTATATGAAGAGAGATAGATAATGAAGCTCTCGGAATATGTGTCCCAGGCTTGTATGAATCTAGCATTGAGCAGCATTTTACCTTCTCCATGGATGATGATACAATACAAACAAAAGATGACTGACTTAAATAATTGGCTTAGTTTCTGTTGTCATTTAAGGGGGTGCAATATTTGTCAGCACTGAAGAAGATGGTCAACAAACCATGCTCCTTTGCCAGGGATGGTCTGTACCTCTTCCCTCTTTCAAATATTAGCTAAAACATTGTCCTCCCCCACAGTGCCATTTTAGGCAATGCCAAGTAGAAAGTACTTCTGACATAGCAAAGGAGAACCAAGAAAATGTAAAGGTGTTACTGCTCAATACTGGGAGTCTAAATATAAAACTCCACTCCCTGCAAACTCTCATCACCCTAGAGAATGCTGACATCTGTATGGTCACTGAGACATGGTTTAAAGCTGCAGAGAGCACAATGACAGTGCAAGGTTACAATGGCTTCCACACATTTAGACCAGCTACTACACAGACAGGGACTAAAAGTGGAGGTGTCTTTATTTACACAAAAAACAAATATACCTCAAGGATGGTCAAATGGGACAATGCACTTGAGCTTCTTCATGTTTAAATCACCATAGGCAAAATCTAATACCATGTCCTTACAAGCTATAGTTTCTCCTCTATGACCTAGGATACCCATACCAGGTATTCAAACTTATTGGAAACACTCACCATCCAACCCAGTGCCATACACATGGGGGACTCTAATTACCCCATACAGGCACAGAGATTCCCAGATTTTATAAACACAAACTCCCTGGATCAGATCATCAGTACACCAACCAGGGGTGCAATCAAAATGGATCTGGTCCTCACTAGTATGGGAAGACTGCTGCATATCCCCTAGTGTAATGTCTTCTCAGGTAAGGTCAGACCACAAAAGGGCCTCCTTTGAACTACAAATAAAACCTGGAATCCCAGCAAACCTTGGAATATTCAGGAACTACTCTAAGGTTAACTTCCTACTATTAAGTGATAACTGGGAAAATTTCAAGCCCCCATAAACTCTGACAACACTGTTACCTACACAGAACTGCTCGCAAAAACAATATACAAGCATATTATTAGCTGTATAGAGGCAGTTGTACCACCAGTAAGAAGTACAGAGCTAACTAAAAAAAACAAGGTGGTGGAATCACAACATTAGTAGGATGTATAACAGAAGGAAGAAAATCATGGCAAAAATTAGGAAGTGCAGCACCCAGCAGGTTAAAAGTGCTCTAATCAAATAATACAGAGGATAAATAAAGACTACCAAAGTCAAATTTGAGGTAAATGTAGCCTCCCAGGCCAAGTGCAACCACAAGGCATTCTTTAGCTATGTCCACAACCTCATAGGCAATAAAAAAAGTGTGTGCAGAGTTCATTGCGAATGGAGTCACCTATACTGAACCAGAAGTTATAGCAAACCTACTGGCCAGCAAATTCAGTCCTCTCTCCCAATCAACCTTCCTTCAGGAAATACCATAAAATATAATCCACCCTGCTATCACAAGGGTACAGGTTCTTAATGCTCTCTCTGAGGTGAAGAACACTGCATCAATGGGGCCAGACAATATCCCAGGATGCCTTCTAAATAGCATGAAACATGGCCTGCCAGGACCTCTGGAATTGCTATTTTAACTGTAGCCTTCAAACAGACTTCATGTCTCATGAATGGAGAACAGCAACAGTCAACTCTCTGCACAAAAGTGGGCCATATACAGCCCCTGGAAACTACAGACCCATAAGTCTCACTAGTCTTGTATGCAAAGTCATGGAATGAATTATCATGGAAATGATCAATAATGACACAGGAAACCTCCATACACTGGACCCAACCCAGTTTGATTTGGTCAAAGGCAAGTCATGTCTACTTATCCAGGTGGACCTCTTTGAGAACGTCACCAAAGCAATGGATGAGGGCAAAATGGTTCACACTGTGTACCTTGACCTGGCCAAGTCATTTGACACAATACCCCACTCAAGCATTGTTGAGAAACTCAAGAGGTTTAGTACAAACCCTTATGTCTCCATGTTGATAGCCAACTGGCTCACTGACAGGACCCAGGAATTTAGAATTTAGGAGTATCCCTCTACAAAGAGGCCAATCACAAGTGGAGTCCCTCAGGCATTGGTCATGGGACTGCTGCTTTTCGGCATTTACTTCTCTGAACTCATGGCCAATGTCACTGGCCTCTGGCTGTATAGATTTGAAGATGACTGCAAATTATGAGATGTCATTGAATTTCCAGACAGTACAAATTTTTTCCATGAAGGGCTGACACAGACAAACAACTGGTGTAAGAGCCATGCACTAAAACTAAGTGCAAAGAAATACATAATAGCATCATTCAGGAAGTCATCCACCCCTGGTAACTATCATACTGATTACACACCCCTAAGAGTTGACCCAGTAGTCAGGGACTTGGGAACACATATAGACAGTAATCTAGACTTTGACCATCATGTGTCTACAGTATTGAGGAAGTCATTCTATGGTGTGCATCTTATAAGCAAAGTTATAGCATCTAGGTCCAAGGAAATCATTGTTCCATTGTATTTGGCATTTGTCAGACCTATACTTTAGTACATTGCCCCCTTTGGTATATACCTAACAAGGCATATCCAATAATTGGAATGCCCACAGAGGTTCCGCAATAAAATAATACAGGGTGTAAGCAACATGTCCTATGTAGACTTCTTCAAGGCCCTATCCATTTATCCTGTATCCTACATGCTAAGAGAAGACCTATGTCTGGCATACAAGGCATTGTCAGACCCCACTCTGATGGATCTCCTGCTTGTCTCCAAAACAAACAGCACCAGAATTATTCATTTTAAAGACTTAAACCTTACCTGTGATATAAATAAGACCTTCTGGAAAGGCAGGTATGTATCCCGATCCATATGAAGCAGAGTTCCTCAATAAAAGTGTAACTTGGACAATTGGATGGGGAAGAGGAAATTCATCTCTAGTTTGGCACCTATGTCTCTAATGGTCACATTCATCTTTTAAATGGTTCATCTCCTATGACCCTTCTTGTAAATGTTTCACCTCCCAAGCCCCTGCTTACACTTACCAAGGGTACCAGAACTTGTCAGAGATTGGGGTTGCATGGCTAGGCTTAAAAAGGCCCTTGTGGTCATTAGCCTACTAAACTTCTATGAACCTATTAAACTATAAATCAGATGCTGTCATTATATGTTCATAATTAAATCATACAATGTAACAAATAATTACCAGCGTGCACCAAAAACCCAAACTGGAAGTCCAAGCACCAAATGAATAAAAAAACAGCTGGATAACCACGACTGCAGGAACAATTTTAATAAAAGGCACCATAAAACAAATAAAAGACAAGCAGTTTTGCAAATGCTTCTTCAGGTCTTATACAAGCATGTATTCAAAGCTTACATTTATATACAGCATAAAACCAATTAAAGCATACACTGAAAACAAGAAACATTTGTGGGTTGGTTATTGAGGTGCAGCCTTACCGGCAAGACCTGCTTTGCATTCAGGGGAGCCAGTGTAGTTATAATGTATCATGGATTAGAAAACACAAGCCGCTGAACTGTTTTCATGAAAATCAATATTTTCATTTCAGTACTTTCAGTCTATCAAAAAGTTTCTCAAGGCACATTGGTAAACTGAGTTGTATAAAGTAGAATTCTGCATATAATTAGAAGTATTAAATCATAAATCAAATGAAAGCTGTTGTTTTCTTGTGATATACATATTCTTCATGTTATACAGGTTTCTGATGCAAAGATAAATATGCCATCTTTTAAGGAACCACTAAGTATTTTCATTAAATATATTATAGCTTTCATAAAATCAATATTTCTTGTTATTTTTGTTTGTTTGCACACTTTGACAAAGATGTATAGCGTGATAAGCAGTTGAAGAGCAAAACTTATTAGAAGCTGGTAGATTAAATATTCTGTTCTCCATTTCAGCAATCACTTGAGAAACCATTCAGTCTACATTTGTCATACTCTCATTAGCTTTCATCATCATTACATAAATAAATGTTAACCATTTTTCTAGAATATGGATCTGCCCGTGGGACATTTATCAAAATGGATGCGATTTTTCTGAGAAAAACTTATCTGAAAGTTTAATACTTGATGCATTGCTTATGTGCTTTTAATTTATAACCATAGTTTACACACTGCTGCATGCAACCAATAACATTCTTGTTTTAAGACATAACTATCTTTTAACCTGTGCTAAATAATCTGCTGAAATACAGGACTAGCATTGCTTTTTAGATGTAAAATACAGATGCATGATCATATCACCTAAAAAATCTATTCAAATAAAGCATCTACAAATAATTGTCTCAACCTATTACATAAATACATTTATGAGGATGCATCATAACTTAGGTGCTTACTTGAGAGGTATGACCTTAAATTAGTTGAATAAAATGAATGCATCACCACGATACTTGGTCTCTGCATAGAGTTCCCCATTTATAATGAATGTCTCAGAACTTAAAAAGTACTTATTTGAGAAGTGTAAACTTAATGCACATATAGCCATGATACTTTGGCACTGCTCAAACTAAAAAAAAAAAGTATTTTTTCTGTATCTCTTATCTGAAAAGCCAACCATTATTATGCATGACTGCATCCTGTTTTCATCTTGGTTTCATCACAAAAAATGTAATAAGAACAAGTTAATTTTTTGCATTAAATTAAGCAGTCCACATTTACCATAAAACTTTAAATTTCCTTACTACAGTGTCCTCTAATCACATCACTGCATAATTAATCTATTTTTGTACCTTTCAAGTTAAAAAGAGAATTTGACAACATTTTTATGGTGCACATTTGTGGTATCACCACACTCAATCCTTGTACTTTTTTATTTGCACTGCTGTTACTTCTTGAAGCACATAAAGCTTAGAGTGCCAACTGACGTATAAAGCAATGGTCATTTTGAATTTTGTTTATGTTTATTATATTTTCCTACTTTCAGCATTTTGTTGAAATGAATTTAATTTAATAAAGTGCCATTACTGCTCTAGGCTATTTATCTGTTTTATCTATTAAAATTTTAAACAAATGTAGAACTTTTCTGTTAAACCATCAGATCACCTCTCCAACTTCTTTTGCAATATGGAATTTACATCACATAACATCAGAGAAGAAAGAGTGATCACTGCAATGACCTGTGAAATGCCCTGTATCATGCTATAACCACGCAAAGTGGCAAGAAAATCATTTGGCTCAGCATAAGGCTAAATTAAATGTCAGTGCAAATAATATATCTCCTTGTACTTGATTGTCTAGTAGAACAAGAAGAAAAATGTATCTGTTCTAATCTTTCAGTTAAAGGAAACGTTTTCTTATGTATAATTTCTCAAGATTTAAGTGCAACAGCTTTAATCTTCCAACACATTATAGTCCTACTTTTCCTTTTAGTTTCCACATCTTATTTCATAAACACGAGGTATCTGCTTTTGGTACTGTACTAATTTTCCCTTTTAATAGTTGCAATTAGCTATGTAAATGCAATCGATATGAGACAAACCCCCCCCCACTTGGGGTGATATTCATTGTCATAATTCTTAAACACATCAGGTATGTGTGCAGGTCACAAACAAGCTCAAAAAAGGCATGTTTCAGAGATACAGGCTGCATCAGACCCTAACAATAAGAAGATGATTCAGAATGGCTTATGTAAATGAGGGAATAAAAATATGCAAATTAAAAATGGGTGAAAAATCTGTGACTTTCTGTAGATTAGTCTCTCCTCCCTCCTTTTATGATTCATAGTCAATTTCTGATGCATATTTGGACTGTGAGAAAGTGGGTTATAAGAATAAATTCTTGCCGTTCATGTTAACTTTACAATCCAAGATACCTGGCCCTGGTTCAGGTAGAAGCCTAATGACGTCATGCTTTGAGTTGCTTGTCTCAGTCTTGCCAAAAGCCAATGCACTGAGCTCTGCTTCCTGCCCGGAACAAGAAGGTATAAGCAAATAATGACTCATCTGGACTTTGCTGAACAGGAATTATTGGAAAGGTTTAGATTTGAAAGGGATAGAATAAGGACGTTGCTGAGATTGCATTGCCCACAATGATCCACAAACAGGAAATGAGAATACATGCCTTTCTATGCCTATGGATACCAAGGTATGTATAGCCTTCACTATAGTTACCATAACAACCTTTCATTGAAGGACTGGGGACGACGCATGAGTGTCTCACAGATGTCTGCATTGAGGGTACTGCAGCAGTTCCTTGATATACTCTCTGCACATGTGGATGAGTATATCTGTTTCTCAGTGTCACCAGAGGACTAAGCCAGCCAGTACCATGCATGCCTTCTACAAAATGACATGATTTCCTAAGGTGCTTGGTGTGACACACTGCATTGAAGTGGCTGCAATTGCCCCTATCTGGACCACATGGAGAGAGAAACCATAACTGGAAGGGTTTGATGTAGAAGACTGCACCAAAAACATGTCACCCACCATCCTGGCCATGTTCATGATTCTTACATTTGGTACACAAGCTTGCTTCACCTCCTCATCCTGCATGGTAGGATTCCTTATGTTCACCTACTTGGTAGGTAAAAGCTACTATAATGTTGTTAATCATGTTTATTTTTCTGTGTGTATAAGGACAGAGACAGTGTTAAGTAATCTTTCCATTTTTGTAATATGTCTCTTCCCTGTTTTGTTTTCCAGATAATGCAGGCTAGCCACTCACATCTAGGCTAATGACTCCAGCCTGTGACCTGCTAGGAGCTGCTATGGAGTATTTTAGACACTGTCATTGGGTGAGTGCTTTGCTTGCTCACAGCCCATTTATATTACCTGGGCCAGCCTGGTGTGTTACTGAAGTTGAATTTACTTCTTAGAGGAAATTTATTTTGTATCCCACCATAAAATGTGTAATTTCTGCAGCTCTTCTCAATTTTTTTATTTTTGTGTGTTTTATTTCTTTCAGGGACAAGAAGTAAATGCAACATTTCACTTTTGAAACAAATGCGATGTGATGACATGTATACCTGTTTGCATGCTGAACATTTTGCTTACATTTGAAAGGTGGCATACACAATGTCCTCCAAAGACAGTGCTGGTGATGGCCCCAGAGATCATGACCAAGTGCGAGCATGTGAGCTTGATACTGAGTTGCTCAGATGATGGGATCTACTACATGCTGGGGAACCCCTTGATAGTGACCTAGTAGTGCTGAAGGACCTAGATTTTGATTGAGAGCTTCTGCTCCATGATGTCTGAGGTCTAACTGCTGTTTGTGCAAACATATTGTGCACGCTGAACATCATGGTATTGCCTCTGACATCCATCATTCCCAAATACTGATGAATTGCCTCAAATATACTTTGTAGCAGTCTAATTGCCTCAGTATGACACAGTGGAAGCAGCCTGGGCCTGAACTAAGCCACATCACATCTACAGTCAAGGACTTTCACATCTCTGGAGCTAGCCATGAGAGATGTCTTCACCTGGCTCCCATATGTGCAAATGTAGCAGTGGGAAAAGGTTATCACTTCATCAATAGGTTTAGGCTAAATACAAGAAACAGGTGTTGAGCTGCATGTCCCCCCCTTGT
The DNA here is from genome assembly GCF_019279795.1 of Protopterus annectens. NCBI lineage: Eukaryota > Metazoa > Chordata > Ceratodontiformes > Protopteridae > Protopterus > Protopterus annectens. The sequence continues at coordinate 1,429,676,596 of NC_056732.1, read as the reverse complement.
TGTACTGTCTTTTCCTCATTATGCTGAGAATATTAACCTGTGTCACTGCCTATGGAGTTATCTACCTGCTGTTGGGTAGGCAGGCCTGCCAGTACACTTGCAACTGTGTACCACCATCCTGAGGCATTATAGTGAGAATCCAAGCAATGACCTCATTGTCAGCCAGTATACTGTTGTCTGCATCAGTCTACCATGGCACAGCAGAGCATGTGATTATTTCTGATGGTTGCACTCTTAGGAAATATGAGATGATGTGGTCAGTGTGACTTGTGACAGGTGTATGACTTTCTACTAAACAAACGATGTCCACACTTACTGTTCACTGTCTGTTGAGGTGATTCCCTCCAGCATGTTTTGTTCATTGTGATGACAATGTTTAAATCCCTGGAGCATGTGGCTCTGAGGGATTGGGATTTCTTTAAGTGGAGTATGTCCAACAGCTCAGGGTTTGACATGGCCTTGTATGTTAAGCAGAGATCGCCTCTGAGTAGACAATATGCCACAGAGTATAGCTGGAGTTTTTTTAGATGGTCAGCATGTGGCATCTGCTTTAGGCCTGTGATTCTATTAGTGAGATATTTCTGTGGCCTTTCCAGCTGTTGCAGATGTCTTGTGAGGCACATACCAAATGGGGCATTATACTCTATAATGGGTCTAATGATGGATGAGTACAGTGGGACAATGACCTCCTTTTTTCTGGAGGAAAAGCCCTTAGTGATGAGGTGTGCCACATCGAAGGATTTCCTGACTGTTGTGGTGATGTGGTTATCGAAAGTGAGATCACTGTCCACCTGTGTCCCTAAGTCTCTCATCAAACTTTCGATGTTTAGCGTCCTGCCACCTATGTGGTAATTCATGGGTACATGTTTTTTCCAAAGGGGATAACTATACATTTCTTGGCATTAAGCTTGAGCCCATGGCTCTGGCACCAGGCATCTGTTTCTGTAAGGCCTTTTTGTAGAATATCCACATCATTTGGGGATTCAATAATGGCTCCCAGTTTGCAGTCCCCAGGACTGAACCCTGAGGTACTCCACTTGTCACTTGTCTGGAGTTGGATTTGCAGTCAGCTACTTTTACAGTCTGGGTTCTGTCAATAAGCCAGTTGGCAACCCATCGAATTATGTAGGGATTTATGCTCAGCTTAATAAGTTTATCTATGATTCCAGAGTGGGGGATGATGTTGAAGGCCTTGGTGAGGTCCAGATAGGCTGTGTGGACCATCTTACCCTCATCCACAGCTCTGGAGACTGATTCGAAGAAGTCAATCAGATTCAGGAGACAAGATCGGCCCTTCACAAACCCATACTGGGTGTGGTCCAGTGTTTGAAGGTTGCCAATGTCTTTGTTTATAAGTTCCATGATAATGCTTTCCATGCCCTTGCATATTAGGCCTGTCAGACTGATGGGATGGTAGTTCCCGGGATCCAAGGCGGATCTTCCCTTGTGGAGTGGGATAACTGTAGCTGTGCGCCACTCAGTGGGCATGAAGCCTGAGGTGAGGTTATGATTTAACATGACACTTAGGTGAGGTGCCAGTTCACTTTGTAGTTCATGTAGTACACAGCCTGGGATGTCATCTGGTCCCATAGATGTGTATTCTTAGCTTTGGAGAGTGCGGTTTCTACCTGTGGGGCCGTGATGAAGAAACATTTAACAGTTACATGCAGGAGGCTGGCATAATGGTTAAGGTGTAAATCTTACAAAAGCAAGGTGCAGGGTTTGATTTTTCAGATGCAGTAACTGGCTAGGCTTAAAATGGCCTGCAAAGGCAGTTAGTCTAGTACTAACCTATGAACATATTCACACTTATGATAAGACATACACCGAGGCTGAAATTAGCAATGCCAGCAAAACCCTGACCTTCTACACTGATTGGACGTGGATGCTAAAGGTATATGAAAGTATTGATGTCCATGCCACCTCTAACAAATTCCTGGCCCATCCTGACTTGCATCAAGGTCACTGCCCCTTATAAGTCAGCAGATAGTCCTCACCAGATGTTAAAGGCTGGACAGTAGAAGGCCCACCTGTCTTGCTACTGTGGGCAAATGCATTCTGCCTAGCCTTTGTTCTTGCACATCCCACCATGTCATTAGCTCTTTTATGCTGTGTCAATGTGCAGTTTGTTCACTCTATAGCATTTATTTCAGCAACAACATGATTTCATGCCTTGGTTCACACTGCTTGCTTTGGCCATCCTTTTCTAAAAAGACATTTTCTATACATCCTAAGTGAATCCATGAGGATATAGATTTCCTCAGGAGAGAAGTTGTCTTTCATATACATTTCTCTTGGATGTTACAGCATCTTTTCCTTAAGAATAGAATGTGGAATTAATTACACAGTCCTAACCTATGTGAGGGCAATAAATTATGAGGCATACATTTGATGAAATGTACATTAGCAAAACCAAAACCAGCATTACTTACATACACGACACTTTTGCTAATTGTCTCTGCTGTAATGAGCATTATCTTCCCTTTTTATTGTGCAGTATGTTATACTGATCACTTGTGTTATGTGTGAGATTTCACACAGTGGAATGTAGGTCAATGAAGCAGTGCTGGAATTCAGAGGGAAAGTGAATGAGAACTTTTCGTTGATCTCTTCCTTCAACTGCCACAAGGTAGCTTTACACTTTGTAACCTGCACTTGGTCCTGAACATTTTCATTGTCAGATGCCACAGTTTGCAGTAAACAACTGTTATAGCTTCATAGATTCATAGATTAGTAGTAAGCTAACTGCCCTCCACACACACATTTTAAGCCTATCCAATTACTCCATGTGAGGTAGATGCTAAGGTAATGAATATGATACTTTACTCAGCCAAAATAGCTACTCTTGCCATTACACTGGCATTGCAAGATTGCCCAGCTTACCAATGGAATAGAAGCTGATCCTGAATATGAAATCTTAAAATGCATACTGATACATGGCTATAGCCAATATGTTTTCTTTCTCTGTCTGTATTAAACTTTTTTATTTAATTTGCACTTGCTTTCTGTCATCCTTAGTGTAAATGCAGAGGTCACTAACTGCCAAAACAGTGAACTGTACAGCATCTGATGACAACTCTTTCCTATTTACAAAGTTTCTGTACAAATTACATATTTTGGCACTGAAATCTGTGAATCTCTTCATAGCACATATATGTAAGTGCATGTATGAGCACAGCCTGATTCCCTACCTCTGTGGCCAAAATGCAAAATGATAATGCATGGACATGAACACTTTTGCAGCCTCAACCTAGTGATACCATGTGGGTGCATGTGCAAGTAATCAGGGAATGCTCCTAATTTTCTGTACCCAGTCAGAGCCAGTACAGAATGTAAGGTGCCAGGAAAAGTGATATCACACGCAAGTGTGATTCACTCTAGTAATCTCAGTTTCAGATTTACCTTTTCTTTCATATTTGAACCTGGCAGATACAACGTGGACTCTGTGAAGGCTCAGGGAAATGGCGCAAGCTGGTCTGAAAATGAGACCAAAATTTTTCTTCACATTCTGCAGGTATCATTCCTGCAAAGGTGGGAAGGTGCAGTCAGTGGCACTTGACAAAAAATAATGATATGCAGACAGGGATGATGGATGAGCTGTCCACTATTATTGCCACAACCCACTCAGATGGATACTGCAGGCACAGATTTTATAACCTGCAGAGGGGGAGTAGACACCAGCTGGACAACTAGCAGGGAGAAGTCCAGGTGAAGATGCCAAAGTTCTGTAGTAAGTATTCCTATTTCTTTTGCATTTCAGTGCTATATAAGATATACATATAATTGACAGAAAACTCATTTAATTGAATTACAATTAGTATAACTCAACCTACAGAACAATTAACTGCCCACTCCCTTATTTATATTTAGTCACATGACTGCACACCCATGGAGAAAAGACAAAATTCCACATACAATGAATCAGATCTACAGATCTGGTGGTACAACATGACAGTGGCCATTGATGATCCACACATACTTATCTAGTCAAATGACTTTACAGTCAACTCTGTTTGACCATTTGTGATTCAGTCAAATGAGTGTATATCAAATGATACACATCTGTATATGTTTGTGTATATATCTATATTATATATATGTATATCTATATATCTCCCTCTTCTCCAACTGTATAGCTAAAATTTGGAATACATTACCTAGTTTAATATCCCCCACAACCTCACCTCATTTTAAACCTTTACTAAAAACTCACCTATCCAAAAACTGGATATGTCCATGTATGGCTCCTGACTAACCTACTTGTTCCTTATGCTGATACTATATTGGATTTAGTCTTACTAACTGTACATATAAACACTAATGATATCTAGTACTATGTTTAATTATGCCATGTGCCTCACATTGTATATTTAACTGTGTTCTATTGTGTTTGTTATATTTTAATTGTACCTGAGTAGTATTAGCTTACTTTTATTTGAAGCTTTTCTCCCTAGGCCACCACTGAAAAAGGACTTTCCTGGTTAACAAATGTAAAATAAATAAATAATATATATATCTATATATATATCTATATATATATATAAAGAGAAAGAGAGATAATGTGCGTATTGAATATATATTATATATATATATATATATATATATATATATATATATATATATATACACCTCTCCACTTTTATTATTTCTGCAGACCTTATGTTTAATATGGTAAAAAGACGATATAACAGGCATAACTGTTTACTTTTTGACTTGCATTTATTTTTATTTTTATTATAAAATAAACAAATGTTGTACTAGGGTATGAATTACAATTCAGTTACAATGATTGCCATTCTTTCCCCACTAGCCAAAATAATGGGGAAATGTGTATACAAGCAACTAATGCAATACCTTTCACAGAATAACTTACTATCTGACTCCCAGCATGGTTTCAGGCCATATCACAGCACAATCTCAGCCCTCCTTTCCTTTACTATTGCCATAAACCAAAACAGGAATGACAACAGGCTAACTTCTCTTTCTTGAACTATCAAAAGCCTTTGACATGGTCAGCCATGAACTTTTCATTTTTTCACTAAAATCTATTTCCCTCAACAGGCCTGCTATCCAGTGGTTCCAGTCCTAACTGACTGGTAGACAGCAGGCGGTACTATGGCAGGGCAAACTCTCCAGCCAGTTACCTCTCACACTTGGTGTCCCTCAAGGATCCATACTAGGTCCACTACACTTCTCTATTTTTATCAACAACCTCCACACTGCTATCCCTAAAGCTACCTGCATTCAATACGCAGATGATTCCACTCTGATCTGCTCAATCACCTCCCCATCCGACTTACAAAACTTAACCCAAAATACATTTAACACTATCAAGAACTGGCTCACCAATGAATGCTTACTTTTGAACCCCAATAAAACTAAACTTCTACTCTTCTCTCCCACTAGTAGATCTGCCACACTTTCATTCTCTGTCACATCTAACAATGGTACCACTATTTCCCCAGATAATCACACCAAACTGCTAGGGGTTATCATAGACAATAATCTCAAATTTGACCTACAGGTCAACAAAACAATACAGACCATCAATAAGAAGCTTAGATCACTGTATAGAAACAAGACAATTTTAACCCCACTGGCTAGGACTGCAATTGCCCAATCACACCTACTCTCTACTCTCTTATATGCCTCGCCTGTACTCTCAAACCTCAACAAATCCGAACTAGGTAAGCTGTACCATAGCTATATTCATATCGCCAGATTCGCCACTGGTTCCACCTATAGAACCCACCACTGTCAGAACCTTAAACAACTAGAGTAGCTAGAACTGCCCAGCTTAATTCAATTCAATCAACTCTTAATAGCGGACAAAATTTTGTACTACCCTGAGTATACCCCCTCACTTAAAAATATTATTAAGCCATACAGCAATCTAAGATCCCTACGGTCAGCTGATAAACTACTGGTCCAAACCCACAAAGCTAATAACTCTGCTGGTGAATCCCTGTTTGCCAACTTCATTGGCAAAACCTGGAATTCGTTGCCAAACTATATAACCCTACAATCCTCCAAAAGTTTCTTCAAAAAAAAAAAAAACCTCAAACAGTATCTCAAAGTGAATTGGCTATGCCCATGTACCAACTCTGATTAAGTTATAAACTAAAAGCATATTCTGCAATTATCATAACTGGTAACTACATCACCAAGCTCTGCTTCCAACCTGATGTCTCTTACTTTTAATTTCTGTCCATGACAATTGTGAGTCCCTACTAGGGAACACTACTAACCCATTGTATATAATTACTTTGTTTTATAATTGTTTGCTAACTTATGTGTAATCTATGTAAGTTTGTCTTTGTGTAGCTTTTCTCCCCGTGCCTCTGCTGAAAATGGACATGTATCCAGTTGGACTATCCAAATATAAAATAAATAAATAAATAAATGGTTTCATACAACTGATACCTGCTGTCGATGTTACTGTTTCTGCTGCATTACCATGATCACAATTTAATGTGTTTGGTGAATCTTTTAATCAAAAATGTATTTACTGGATACATTACTCATATGTTGCACTACTGTGAGCTAGTAAATTAGAACATATAATGTGTTTTGATTTCCAGAACTTTTATCATCTTCTGCAAGTGATGCATTTAAAGTCACCACACAACCCATAGAGGAATGGAGGAAGTTATTGAATTGCATATAGCCCATTAGGTTTGCATTAATGCAAATTGCAATGCTTTAGGTCTTGATCAAGGCCATATTTTTCCAGGTCTGCCTTTTAATTAAAATATAATTGCAATAACATGTAAAAAGAAAAAAAATTCAGGCAGTTGGTGCAGGGGGTCAAGGTTGTGAGCTGTCATTTCTATTGTAAAGGGTTTGATTCTATTACCCCAATTTTGCCTATTATGTGATCTGGATCAAACCACTTAACAAGAAATTGCTCTTGGGTCTCACCTGAAAATAGACTGTATTCCAATGGGTCTGCCTAGCATTATTATTATTATTATCATTATTATTAATAATAATATAAAATTAATGTATTAAATAGTGAATATTAATTATGGTAATTCAGTTGCACTTATACTGGACATTTAAGTAGCTAGTTACAGGTGAAGCAACACCTGCAAGATAGTGTCCTTCCTGACACTGACTATTTGCTAAAGTTACCATAGCAGCAAACTTTTCACCAATAAGTAGATCAATGTTACCCTCCACAGCAAAGGTATTTGGTGCATCTGAATGTAGGCACTGCAGATGTTCAGTCCTACCTGTAAATTCTTTTCACTTGCAAAGCATTCCCCCATTTTACCAAGGTCATACAATAATAGTTCCTATTTGCAGGATGGATACCTTGCATTTTGACTACCTAGAATTTAAACATGACTGTATTCCTGTGGCCCATGCTATAGAACACTGCTTACATCTATGGTTAGATGTTTCATTTTCTAATATAAAAGTTATGGAGGACAACATAAACTGCAGGATGGGGGGTGGGGAGTAGGTCACACAGCAGAAAATGTGCAGCAATTATTTTGTATAAACAATGCTTTATGGGGAAACCTGTAAAAATCATTTGGAAATAGTGTACTCCTTTGAGGCACAGTATACACACACACACACACACACACAATCAGTGCCAGTAGCCTCTTCTTGTATGCATTATTTTTTATTTTCTGTTATTTTGACAGTACAAGATGAGATTGAGTACAATGGATTGAGGTGACAAGAGAGCTTGGTTCCTCTCTCCCAATTATGCATGGTTTGTTTATTGATATTTGATTACAGGAAAATTCCAACTGGGTAGAAGACCATTTTCAGCAAAGGCACAGAGAGAAAAGTTCCAAATTATTGCAAAACATTTGAAGAACAATAAATTCACAATCTTCAAAAATAAAACAAAAACAACTCCAGTTTAAACAATTATAATGAATTAGACATAATATAAAAACATTGGTTAAGAATCGATAGAAGGTACATGACAATCATTTAATATTAGAGAAATTGTTGACAGTTTGTAGGGAAATTAAAGGTAAGCTAGTCTAATACAAATAGGAATTGCACTATGAAGTGAGGGAAAAACAGGCTTAAGGTATATTTAGAGAGAAATTCAGGGAAGAGAATTAGATAGCAGTAAGGAAGTAAGTGAAGAAGGGAGAGTAAGGAAGTATAAGGAGTGAAAAGATACTTGTTCACATTTAGGGATATAGTTTATCCTGGTTTTGAGCAAGAACAGAGTGAGATTTTAGCTAGGAAATCTTTCAGAGTGGTTTTGAAAGATGGGGGGGGGGGGGGGGGTATTGACCTGATGGATACAGGTAAGGAGTTCCAGGCCTTAGCAACCTTGTACAAGTGCAGAAAATGCCAAGCAAATTTGCTAGGTTTGTAGACAAACAGGAGTTTTTGGTCAATGAATCACAATGGCCGATTGGAAACATAGTTGTATAGAATGTTTTTTAGTGATGGACAGGCAGATGGATGCTGGATAGTTTTATATATGTTAGCTAATGTGGCAGTTCTAATCAATTTAGGCTTTACAGTGCTATACAGTGGTGAGTTCTGAAAGGTGTATGTGCTGCAAATTTAGAAACGTTGTTATAGCATTGTTCAACTTTTAATTTTTGTGAAGCCTGGAGGTTAGTAAGGATGGGAGTGCCATAAAGAAGAGTGGGGAGTAGATAAATAATGGCAGGTGTCCTTTTAGTTGCATTAGTGCGAAAGTTTTTGGCTCTGTAATATAATACATTCCTAGTTTTTAATGAGTTTTTCTTAAGCAATTTTGTATATGCAGGTTGTATGTAATATTATCATCCATTATCACCCTAATAGTCTGCAATGAGAAGTGACATCAATGGTTGTATTGTCAATAGAGAGGACTTTAAATTTTGTTTTTTCATGAGAGAGGGAATTTGGGAAAAAAGTAGTAGCATGGTCTTTTTCTGGGTTGAGCATGAGTTGTGAGTTACAAATCCTTGTTTTAGTAGCTATTAAAGCTTCTTGCATATTTTTTGGAGGTGTGCCACGTTGTCAGATGTGCAAATGAGAGTGAAATCAGCTGTGTATTGTATTACGTGGTCTGTTGTGTGGAAGTATAGAGGGTGTCAGTAAAAAATGTTAGAGAAGAGGACCAAGAATAGAGCCTTGTGGTATGCCAGTGGTGACTGGGAGGGAAGGAGAGAGCACGGAGTACCATTTTACTGACTGATACCTGTTGGACAGGTAGCTTTTGAACCACAGAACAGTAGGACAGTAGGTTGTGAGAGATCTAGTGAGGGCATTTGAAGTAGACGTTTGCTGTGACAAACTGTGTCAAAGGCATTAGACAATTCTAGAAATAAGGAAGAGACTAACTTGTTGTTATCTCTAGCTGTATGACAGTATCTATATAGGCTAGAAGTGCAGTGCCAATACTATGGGAAGGATAGAAGCCATGCTGTGTAGGGGATAGGAGTTTTTCCTGCAGGAGACAGTCTAGCAGTATTTTTTGAATACAATATTTGGTGAGGGGAGATAAGATTGCTATAAGTCTAAAGTTATTAATGTCTGATGAAGTTTCTCATTTGTGGAGATGGATAATGTGTGACTTTTTCCACAGAGAGGGAACATGGGGTTCCAGGACTGACCTATTTATAAGGACTGAGACAGGATAGGAAATGTTATTGACTGCTATTTTAGGTATTCACTTGGAAGGCCATCAGCTGAAGAACAGCATAGTTTTTAAGTTTGTTTAAGAGTAGTTTTATATAGGATGTGGAAACAGGTTTGAAGGTGAAAGTGGATGTGGTGATATGTGGCTATTGGGAAAGATTGGGATTAGATGTTGAAAAATCCTTGCAGAGATGCGATACTATCTACAGTTGAACTGTATTGCAGTATTGAATAGTGAGTTATCAGGAAAGGGGGTTGGGTTGAATTTTTGGCTGGGATGTAAGATTTCCTTAATGGATGTCCAACATTTTTAGGGTGGTGTTTAGTATTATTCTGAAAATTATAGTATAGTTTTTTGTCTTCATTGTTTGCTTTTTAGAATGATTGTGAAACATTCTGAAGTTTTCAATGTGCTGAGGTGTTTTATATTCTTGCCATTCTTTCCATGCTTTTTCTCTATCCTGTATTAGCATTTTACTCTTTTTGAATAGCCAAATTGCATTATTTGTTTTCACTCTCTTCCTTCTAGGAGATGCAGGGCTATTTAGGATATTTAGAAAAGCTGTATTAAATTCAATTATAGCATTGCATAAGGAGTGGATTTTTAGGAACTTCCCGTTAATAGATGATAGTGTAGTAATGAACATTTCCGGGTTAAACTTGGAAAGGTTATGTGTTGTTTTATAAATATGCTGTTTAACTGGACATGTGAGACAGCTAGTCATATAGACTGGGAGATGATCACTGGCAGAGCCTGACATTGTACCTAAGATGGAGTATTTGCTAGGGTCTGATACTAGGATCCAGTCTAATAGAGAATTTGCTGTCTTGCAACAATGTGCGGGGCTATTAATTAGTTAAGTAATTAATTAGTTGTGCGAAACCATAGAAGTTCATACTAGATGTAGTGAGTTAGAGTTTATGTCCAACCAATTGACATTCACATCACCTAGTAATATGTTTTCTTGTGGAAATGTTATGGATATCCAATGTGGGATATTTTCCAGTATAGCTGTATTGTCGCCAGGAGGGATATAAAGGACAGTAATACATATTAGTTTTGAGGAAAACAATAAGAAGCTGTGCTGAACAGAATTTTGGTGTTGGTTTGCTGTAAGGGGAAATGTGGTAGGTATTGGGACATACTAAACACCACCACATTTCTTCTTCATATGGTCATTATGGATGATATTATATCCAGAAGGTGTAACTTTGGAGTCGTTTATGCTGGATTTAATCCAAGTTTCAGTTACAGTGAGAATATCAACAAGAAGGACACACAGAACTACATAAATAAATAAATAAATAAAATGAAGTGGAGTAATTGCGCAACCACAGATTACAACCTGTCAAACTATCATACTTGTCTGCTAGAGTGACTGGTCAGAAAATACAGATTCCTTCAGCACTGCCCAGTTTCATTATAGAAAGTCATATAGTTCTTCAGTAATAGTAAAGGAAATAAAGTATTAAAAAGATGAATATTTTTTAAGTGTTAAGCCTGAATCTGAACCAAAGGTTGTCACTATTTACTGTTAAAGCAGTAAATTGCAGTTATATATTTGGCTGCTGTCAGTTAAACATTCCTGAATAAAAATGTTAATGTTCTGTTTTTTGTCCCACTGAAATAAAGGCATTCACTATTAAACATTTATGAGTCATTTTGCTGTCTCCATTCTCTTTCTTTTTTTTTTCCTCTGTTTTTATAGGTCCAGTAGTAGCTGAGGAGCCTTGACTGCAGTCAGCCCTGGTGCAGTAGAGATTATCATCATCCCCTGCCCAGTTTTTGACTTCTTCACTGATCCCTCTCGGATTGTCAAATAGCCATAATGTTAAATGGCTAAATACTGGGCCATAAATATCAAAGGTCATAACATCAGACATAAAAAAAAGAAAAACATTTTTTTGCAAGGGGAAGGCACACCCTCCACCTTCCCTGCTAATTATCAACTCTAAGAGTGCACTGCAGTGGAGAAAGTGTCAATTCTTTGATCCCCACTGTTCTGCAACCTTAGCTAATGCAGTTCCCATTCAGTTATATGGCTCAGTGTCATGGCTGTCAGCATTCCTGGCTCAGTCTTCAACCATTCAGCACTGTGGCCATTTAATAATTAGATGGGTCCCTGTTCTTATTTTTGGGGTGAGAGTGGTAGATCCACCTCTGTCGTCACCCTGAAGTGTGGCAACCTGGTGACCTGACACTCTAACCTTTAAGGCTTGGTGGAAGGTTTGTGACAAAGAATGGTGGGAAAGTGGTGGAGCCCTTCTGTATGTCTCCTTACTTAGATGCAAGACTGATTCCAACCAAAGTACCATCAGGGGCCTTGACCCCCCCCCCCCTTCATTCAAGTCACCTAACCCAGGACTATTGTGGTAGGGGAATATTTGAGGCTGTCAAGAATGGGATGATACCATTCACAATGTCCTCATCACCATCCACTTTGTGCCTGCCTACCATCTATATGTTTGTTTTCCCATCCAATTGTCAGTCCATCACACTGTACCTGTTTGTCTTGTCTGTCTTTTAAGTTTATGTTGCAAAACCTTTCACTCTTCCCTAGCCTTTTCTACTATAAACTTTCCCCTTCCTCCTTCAACTTTCCTTATAAAAATATATTTGAAAAAATGAGGGTCTCTCTCCCCCCTCAAAAAAAAATAAAATAAAATAAAGTAAAATAAAAATGTTACCCATTTTCTCCCAATTACTCGAGCACAACTCTCATATTGTGTACCTTTTGTGTTTTCCTTGTCTGATATTTTCCTTTTTCTGACTGCTCTGTGCTGGCACTGAAGTTAGATGACAACATTCATGAATATGCATGCCCATGAGGCATGTTCACAATAGCTGGGACATTAACATACATAACTAAACTCTTCTATTAATTTATGCAAATTCCAATATGCAAGACTATACTGGGTGTTCCCTGTGCAAGCTGAGAACTTCTAAAACCAGTGCCACTTGAGACACTATACTTGTATAAATATGGATACAGCCATGCTATTCACAGAACCACTTTATGCATTTGTGAAGTGTGGATTATGAATACCACCATTTATTTTCCTTATCCATTAAAAACTAAACCTCAAGTAAGCAGTTTCAGTTTGGGATTGCAGAGCAGACTACCATCTAAACAATGTTAGAAGCCCAGGGCACAATGAATGCATTCAATAAAGCAGAGAAAAGGACCAGGAAATTTAAAATTTGAATACATGCCGAGCTACATATAGCTGATATCAAAATGACCAAGGCTTTCATTAAGCATTTCCAAGAATAAATTCTTAGGATAAAGGACCATAAACCCTGCACAGTCAACTGATCTGAAAGATCCATCACAAATAAAATCCAAGACTCTGCTTCAGTTCTTGTTTACTTTAACTTAGGAAAAAGAATAAATACAGTTGATTGTCTTGGAAAGCAAAAATAATAACTGCAGTGGGACCTGTGGGACAGAGTGAATCACTGAGTGTACTTATAATATAGCTACTTCATGCAGTGGGAACAATGTGGGTGACCCACATTAAAACTACTTCAATGCAGTGGGACTCACAGGTTCATAGGTTCATAGGTGTGTACTAGGCTAATGGCCCTGGAGCCCTTACAAGCCTACCCCATAGAAGTGACCTTGCATTGTGCTGTCCGACGTTAGTTCCCACTGCATCTATCAAGTGCAGCCACTGGAGTGATTCCTGGGATGAACTTTCTATTTCCCATAACTCATCAAGATTTCTCTTAAAGAGGGCCAGTGAGGTGCTCTGTTTGACATGTATGGGAAGTCTATTCCGAAGCATGGGCAGTCTCTGGGTTATAAACCTTTCCCTCCAGCATGTTCTGTTGATTGTGGTAATGAGGTTGAGGTCTCTAGAGCGTGTGGTGCAGAGGGATTGGGATTTCTTTAGATGAAGCATTTCTAACAGAGGTGGGTCAGACATGGCTTTGTAAGTCAAGCAGAGATCACCTCTTAGTAGATGATATTAGATAGAGAATAGCTGGAGTTTTTTGAGTCTGTCCATTTAGGACATGTGTTTAAGGCCTAGGATCCTCTTTGTGAGGTACTTTTGTGGCCTCTCCAGCTGTTGCAGGTGTCTAGTGAGGTACATGCAAAATGGGGCATTATACTCTATGATTGGTCTAATGAGGGAAGAGTAGAGAGAAATGATGACCTCTTTCTTCCTGGATGCAAAACCCTTGGTAATGAGATGTGCCACATAGAAGGACTTTCTGACCACAGTGGCAATGTGGTGGTCAAAGGAGAGGTTGCTGTCAACCTGTGTCCCCTGATCTCTTATAGCGCCTTCAGTGTCCAATGGGCTCCCATCAATGTGGTAATTAGTGGGAACTGAGTTTTTCCCAAAGGGGATGATGACACATTTTTTGGCATTAAGCTTAAGGCCATGGTTTCAACACCATTTATTGGTCTCACTGAGGCCTTTCTGCAGGATGTCTGCATCATTTGGCATTTGGCAAGGTGGCAATAATAATAACATTACAAACCTCTGCCCGATCACCATCCTGTCCCTTATTTCTAAGATACTTGAAAAGTGTGTACACCAACAGCTCTTACCCTGTCTTATTAATAATCAGCTTCTTACCCCCACACAACATGGTTTTAGACCAGGTCATACTACCTCCACTGCCCTTCTCTCATTCCTAGAAACAATCAACAAAGCCCGTGATTCTGGCCACTTTGTATCCACTCTTCTCCTTGACCTCTCTAAGGCATGTGACACCATTTCCCACAACCTGCTTCTTACCAAACTCTCCAAACTTAACCTATCCCCTTCCTTTACCCAGTGGTTCTCAAGTTATCTCACAAACAGACAACAGTCAATAAAATGTAAAAAAGCTACATCACCCTTCCTTAATACATCCACAGGTGTCCCCCAAGGTTCCATTCTAGGCCCCTTACTATTTACATATTTTTCTGAAGAAGTCCATATTGTGGTGGATGAAAATGCTAGATCCGTTATACTTTTGGAACCTATGTAATTTTAAGTACAATAAACTGGTGGTATTATTGCTGGTTGGAGTGAGCTTTGTCCTTCAGTATCCTACTAATAGTGTCTATTCTATTGAATTACATTGTAGCAGTCTATCAATACTATTTTTTCAGTTATTTAACATATTTATAAATGATTTTTACCAAGCCATTCCAAACTCCAGCCTCATTCAATATGCAGACAATTCTGCTATTATCTGTTCCTCCCCTTCCATCACAACTCTCAACAATCTCACACAAGCTGTTTTCTCTTCCACTGAACAGTGGATGCAAGACAACCATCTGGCCTGTAATGCAACCAAAACAAAACTTATGCTCTTCAATGCCTTCAAAACCTCCTCCATAAACAAACAATCCTTCATAATTACCAGCAAAAATAATACTCCCCTAGAAATAGTCTCTGATGCAAAATTACTAGTAATAATTTGATGACCAATGAAAATTCAAGCATCTACATGTAAATATCAAAATGACCCACAAAAACTATGCATGCTTTACCATAACAGTCACTTTATCTCTCTCTCTCAACCAGGATTACACTAGCCAATACATACCTTACCCCTTCCCTTTTATATGGAGCAACTATCCTCACCAACCTACAATCTTCCCCCAAATCAAAACTCTCATCTTGCTGTAACAAAATATCCAAGTTTGCCACAGGTCACACAGCCTCTTCCTACCACTGTAATTCCCTTCACCAATTAAGTTGGCTTGAGCTACCTAACTTCCTAACTTATACTCAACTTATCCAAGCACATCAACTCATTCATAACCCATCTCTTTGCCCCTCTCTAGCAAACACCTTGGAAATGCACAAACCAGATCGACTCCTGAAATCAAATTGTCAAAACCTTATTAAATTGCAGAAACCCACACATCCAGCTGGAAACCACCTCATGTCCTTCTCTCTAGCTCACCATTCGAACTCTCTCCCTTCCCCCATCCACACCACTATCAGTCTCTCCTTGTTCAAAACCTCACTGCACTCACACCTTACTTCACAATGGAAATGCTCTTTCTCCCATCCTACATAATCCTGACTACACTTTCTTCCTACATTTTCATACTTTTGTGCCTACATCTGTCTCCTTAGTTTCTCTACCATTAAGGATGCATATGACCAACAACTAATAATTACCTTATGCTACAAAAAAAAAATCTGATGCAATTCTTGTAATTCAAAGTTGTGTTGATTTGTTCTTAGCCATCACTGTAATGTTTATTAGAAATTTGTACTAAAGATTTGTACTTTTTGTGTACTATGTATTCGTGTTTTTCTGGAGCTTTCCTCCCCAGGACTCCATTGAAAATGAGGTCCGTGAGGCCCAATGGACTATCCTGGTAAACAAACTGCAAATAAATAAAGAAATAATGGCTCCCAGCTTGCAGTCATCTGCAAACTTGGTCACCCAGAGTCCCTCCGTGTTGGCCTGGACTTCTGAGAAGTAGTTGCCAAACAGGAATGGACCCAGGACCAATCCATGTGGGACTTCACTTGTGACTAGTCGGCAGTCTTACTTGGAGTCCACTACTTTTACACTGTGGATTCTATCTGTGACCCAATTTGAAACCCACCTAACAATACAGGGGTTGATGCATAGTTTGGTGAGTTTATCAATAATTCCTGAGTGAAGAATGGTATCAAAGGCCTTGGCCAGATGAAGGTAGGCTATATGAACTGCCTTACCCTTATCGAGAGTTCTGGTGACTGACTCAATGAAGTCAACCAGGTTGAGCCGGCATGATCTACCTTTCTCAAAACCAAATTGCGTGGGATCTAGAGTTTGGAGATTCCCTATATCCTTGTTAATTAGGTCCATGATGATACATTCCATAGCCTTACATATCAGACTCATCAGGCTAATGGGGCGATAATTTCCAGGGTCTGTAGTCACTCCTCCTTTATGGAGAGGAATGACTGTAGCAGTGCACCATTCAGTAGAGACAAAGCCTCAGGTGAGGTTGTGAGTGAACAAGGCACACAGATGGTGTGCCAGTTCACTTTGTAATTCATGTAGAACACAGCCAGGGATATTGTTGGTTCCCATGCAACCTGTATTCTTGGCCTTGGACAATCCACCTTTAACCTGTACTGCAGTAATGCTGGGTGCCTAACATTCTTCTGGTATTGAGATTGGTCCTTTGTGTGTGGGGGGGGGGGGGTAAAGCTGGCACTGAATCTGTCAGCCGGTATATTGACAATGTCTGTTGGCTCAGTATAGGAGGTACCATTGTGCCGTAACTCAGAGCAAATCTGGGTATTGCTGCGTAGATTCTTGATATAACTATAGAAGGCTTTGTGGTTGTTTTTAGTGTCTGCTGCAATTCTGCCTTCATAGATGGTTTTGGAGGTTTTGATGAGGGATCTCAACTTTTTGTTGAGGCTAATATGGGAATTTTTCCAGTCTTGGGGCTTCACCTTTTTCTGCAACAGTTTCTTCCTTTTGTTGTAGAGTTTATTAATGGCAGAGGAGCACCAAATTGGCTTCCTTTTTTTTGAGGAGAGCATCTTGGTTCTGTTGGGTATAGCTAGTTTCATGCATTTATATACGTGTTCGTACAGTGCATTGGTGTATGATTTGGCAGTCATGCATCTATTTTCCATTGGCATGGGTGCCGTGAAGTTAGACACCTCTGTTTTTAAGAGTCCAAAGTCAGCTAAGGAGGGGTATAATTTTTCCTGTTTTTAACCAAGTTGGTGTCTGTTCAGGATGTGCACATAATTAGTTCTTACTCAACACTAAATCTTTATGTGAAGATGTTACTACTTTTATGCAGAAGTTAGGTACAACATCTGGACCTGGGGTTTTCCAATTAGGAGTTTTTCTTAATTTTATTTCAATTTTTCTGGCAGTTACTTCACCCTATTTCATATCCTGTACATTTGAACTTCTTACTATCTCTTTTACTTCTCTCCATTTAGCATCTTTATTATGTTCCACAGGATCTTCATAGATAGTGTTTATTTCTTCTTTTTTGGTTGTGCTTCTTTTTGCTTTATTCCCCAGTTCTATATAAATGTTTTTTATAGGTTCATAGGTAGGTACTAGGCTATCGGCCCAAGGGCCTATGTAAGCCTAGCCCACAAGGTTCCTTGGCTTAGCCCACACAAGAAAGTTATTTTCCTGTGCCACTGTAGAGCAGAGACACAAATGTGATCCCCGGGGTGTATTTCCTATTTCCCATCCACTCATCAAGATTTTTCTTGAAGAGTGCTAATGAAGAACTTTGCTTGACATAGATGGGTAGCCTGTTCCAGAGTATGGGAAGTCTCTGGGACAGGAATCTATCCCTCCAGCATGTCCTGTTTATTGTGGTGACAAGGTTTAGGTCCCTAGAGCGTGTAGCTTGGAGGGATTGGGATTTCTTTAGGTGTAGCATGTCCAACAGCTCTGGGTTTGACATAGCTTTATATGTTAGGCAGAGATTATCTCAGAGTAGGTGATATGCTATGGAGTAAAGCTGGAGTTTTTTGAGGTTGTCAGTGTAGGGCATTTGTTTGAGGCCAGTAATCCTCTTTGTGAGGTACTTCTGTGGCCTTTCCAGCTGCTGCAGATGTCTTGTGAGGTATATTCCAAAAGGGGCATTGTACTCCATAATGGGTCTAATGAGTGTTGAGTAGAGAGGAGAAATGACCTCTTTTTTCCTGGATGAGAACCCTTTTATGATGAGGTGTGCAATGTAGAAGGACTTCCTGACTACTGTGGCAATGTGATGATCAAAGGAGAGACTACTATCCACCAGGGTCCCAAAGTCTCTTATCACGCATTCGGTGTTAAGCAGATTGCTGCCTATGTGGTAGTTCATGGGTACAGAGTTTTTACCAAAGGAGGTGACACTGCACTTTTTTGGCATTGAGCTTGAAGCCATGGCTCTGACACCAGGCATCTGTCTCAGCGAGGCCCATCTGTAGGATGCCCACATCATTTGGGGCCTTGACTATTGCTCCTAGTTTGCAGTCATCTGCGAACTTCATTAGTCAGAGGCCTTCTGTGTTAGCCTGTACATCAGAGAAGTAGATACCAAACAGGAAAGGTCCCAGGATGGAACCCTGTGGTACTCCACTTGTCACTGCTTTGAGGTCAGATTTGGAGTCTGCAACTTTTACAGTGTGGGTTCTGTCAATGAGCCAGTTGGCAACCCATCTTATGACATAGGGAGTTATACCTAGTTTAGTGAGTTTAGCTATAATTCCAGAATGGGGATGGTGTTGATAGCCTTGGCGAGGTCAAGATAGGCTGTGGGAACTACCTTACCCTCATCTATGGCTTTGTTGACTGCCTCAAAGAAGTCGATCAGGTTCAGGAGGCATGATCTGCCTTTCACAAACCCAAACTCAGTGGGATCCAGAGTTTGGAGGTTACCAGTGTCTTTGTTTATGAGTTCCATGATGATACGTTCCATGGCCTTGAAGACCGGGCTCATCAGGCTAATAGGTTGATAGTTCCCGGGATCAGTAGTTTCTCCCCCTTTGTGGAGTGGGATAACTGTTGCTGTGCGCCATTCAGTGGGCACAAAGCCTGATATGAGGTTATTATTGAACATGGTGCTTAAGTGGGGAGCCAGTTCATTCTGAAGTTTGTGTAAAACACAGCCTGGGATGTTGTCCTGTTCCGTGGATGCTGTGTTTTTGGCTTTAGAGAGTGTAGCTTTTACCTGTGCAGTTGTGATTACAGGGACTCTGCATTTTTCCTGTATAGATATGGGACCTTTAGGGGGTGAGAGGGGAGTAAAGTTAGCACTGAACCTATCTGCCAGGATGCTGGCAACATCAGTTGGTTCTGTAATTTTCTTGACTTTGTGCTGTAACTCAGAGCAGATCTGGGTGTTGCCATCAAGATTCTTGACATAGCTATAGAATGCTTTGTGGTTGTCCTTGGAATTAGTGGTGATTTTGTTTCCATAGCTAGCTTTGGAGGATCTTATAAGGGATCTCAGCTTCTTACTGAGGCTGACCAGGGAGCTCCTCCACTCATGGGATTTTACTCTCCTTTGCAAACGTTTCTTCCTTCTGTTGTACAGTTTGTTTATGGCACCAGATTGGCTTCCTTTTTTTGGAGGATAGCGTCTTGTTTCTGTTTGGGATAGCATGATCCATGCACTCGTGTAAGTGCTTATAGAGTGCATTTGAGTAGGATTCAGCAGTTGTAACTGTATTGTCCATCTGCATGGGTGTCATGAAGTTCACCACTTCTGTCTTAAGAAGCATGAAATTGGCTTTGGAGAAATTTTTTACTGTGGTTTCCTTAATGGGGGTGGGGGCGGGATGTGGATATCAAGGGTGATTAGCTTATGGTCAGATCAGACCAACGAGAAGTTGACTTCAGGTGTGGAACACCGGTCACTCATGCTGGTAATGACTAGGACTAGGATATTGTTGCCCCTGGTGAGGGTGTGGATAAGTTGATCCAAGGTATTGGAGTTTATGAATTCCAGAAAGTGTTGAGCTAAAGAGTTGGTACACAAGTAGTTTCCCCAGTTAATGGTGCGGTAGTTGAAGTTGCCCATTATTAGGGTGTTTGGTTGAACCCTAATATTTTCCAGTACATCAAGAAAAGAGGAGTGGGAATCCTGGAGCATGGTGGGGGATCTGTAGCAAGCTACAATTTGGATTGCAGTTTTTCCCAGAGTTAGTTGCACTTGGATAACCTTGGATGCATTATACTGAGCAACTAGCCTGGAGGTGTGGATATCCTTAATGAATATGGACACACCTCCGCCTTTGGTGTTTTGGTCCAGGTTACATGGCCAATAAGTGTGGTATGAGCTATAGCCTGGTAGTGCAGGGGTGTTCTCTGGAGCTTTGAACCAGGTCTCAGTCACTGCACAGATATCGATGTTCTCCATTTTAAGAAGTGCCTCAAGTGAGTGCATTTTGAGATTTAGACTTCTAGCATTGAGTAGCATTACCCTCAGTTTTTGCTTGCCTGTTCCTGTTATGGTGGTGAATTTGTTATTTGAACTCTGCCTAAAAAAGGCACTATAGAGGCAGCAAGAGCCTTAGCCAGTATTAGGAATCCCTGGGGCAACAGGTGCAGGCCATCTGTGGCAAATCATTCTGGTCTGTCAACCATGTCATCCCAAGCAGACAGATACTGGATCCCCTTAGAATGACACCAGAAGCTTAGCCAGTTATTGAAGTCAATCATTTGTCCTTGTACTGCGGTATCATTCTGGGAGATGGCAGAATGCTACTCAGGGCTAGGGTCATACCTGCCTGGGCTACAAGATCGCAGAGCTCTTCCATGTCTCTTTTCATGTAGTCCAGGGAGGTACATCTCAGGTCATTCACACCAACATGGACAATGACAGAGTCATATTTGCACTTGTTGTGGAGTGACCTGAGTGCGTGGGTTATGTGGCGGATCCTGGCACCCAACAGGCAGCTGACAGTAACCTTCTTCTTGTTTAGCCTGGTGAGTGGGACTTCAGTGTGCCTGACTATAGAGTCACCTATGACTAGTGTGTTGGGTACATTGTTTTGCCTTATTGGCTGTGGTTGAGTGCCACACTGCGTCTGTGGGCTATGTGTCATTTGGGTTGTGTTGGGGGATGGAGGTTGCTTGCGTTTCTGCTTTGGAGGTCTCTGTTGCTTAGACAGATTATTATTGAGAGCCTCCGCAAATGTTTTTGTGTTACTATGTGTGGATTTTGGTGGTGTAGATTTAATGAGACTATGTGATGTGTGTGGTGTGGTGCAAATGTTTACCTTCTCCTCATGAATGTCAAATTCAGTCATGGTTGGAGAGAGCTTTACCTCCAGTTTGGCTAGATAAGTGCAGCTCTGACAGGTTGTAGTGTTGGGTGGTAGGAGGAGAGGGTTGTCTGTGTACATGAGGTAATTTCTACATTGCCTCAAGATGCCCAGATTCATCAGATAGACAGGAGAGAACACTGGGAGCTGACCCTTGGACATGCCTGAATAAAAAAACTATTTCCTCTAGATAAGTGAGGAAAGTGAGTACAAGAGCTGTTTTTCTCTAAGCAAGTGAGAAAAGTAAGTACAAAAACTGTTTTCCTCTAGGTAATAAGGAAAATTGAGTGCTATAGTAATTAGTAGCTTATTTAGTGCTTACAAGTTCTGAACAAGTGCTGAGCATGAATAAGCAAATTTAAGGGCTAAAACTAAGAATCTGTATCTGCACTAGACGAGTTACAGGACAGAAACAAGTGCACATGCAGGCTTTCAAATCAGAAAGTTGAGAGAGATGGAAGAGATTGCCCAAAGGGCCAATAACTACAATTTCTGGGTCAGAACCACTCCTTATGTGGTAGACAGGTTACCTAGTGCTTACCACTCCTATTGATAAGCTAGAAGGTTTCCCTCTAACACAGAAAGGCTTGGGGGGGGGGGTGCTCAGAAGCTTACATACAGTCCTGGATACAGCAAATCTGTATCTGGAACACTAATTACAGGAAAGGTAGGAAACAGGCTTACAGTTTATTTTTTATTTTATTTATTTATTTATTTATTTTTTTTTTACAGAAAAGTAGCAAAAACAGTAGTAAAAACAATTCACATGCAGTGCAAGTTAGCACACTTGAGTATGTAGGAATATTAGACCAAACACAGTTTAAAAAATGCAATTAAATTAAAAAGGACTAAAGGCAAGTGGGGCGGGCAACTGCAAAAGCCACCAAATTTAAACTACAAACCAAAAATAGGGAGGGTGAGTGGGACAAAACAGTTTCAACAGAAATCTAAGCAACAACTAATAGTACAAACTCTAAAACCAAAAATATATATTCAGCTCTGTATATTTGCAGATCAGTCTCTCAGAACAGTGAGACAACAGTTTCAACAGAGATCTAAGCAACAATTAACAAACTATAACCAAAAATACTATACTCAGCTATGTATATTTGCAGATAGTCTGGAAGGCAGTCTCTCAGAAAACAGATTCCAGCAATTAAATGCAGGCTGTTACTAACAGGTCAAATTAAGTGATCCTTGAGCTAGATAACACACAAGCTGTAAAAAACAATTATACCAACTGAAGACATGTCAGAAAATGGGGTGGGGGAGTGGGGAGAACATTTTCAACAGAGATCTAAGCAACAACTACCAGTACAAACTCTAAAACCAAAAAAATATACTCAGCTCTGTATATTTGCAGATAGGCTGGAAAGCAGTCTCTCAGAACAGGGAGATAACAGTTTCAACAGAGGTCTATGTAACAATTAACAAACTCTATAACCAAAAAAAATATACTCAGCTCTGTATGTTTTCAGATAGTCTGGAAGGCAGTCTCTCAGAACACAGGTTCCAGCAATTAAATGCAGGCTGTTACTAAATTACTAACAGGTCAAATTAAGTGATCCTTGAGTTAGACAACACACAAGCTGTAAAAACAAGTTATACCAACTGAACACGTGGCAGAAAATGGGGGGGGGGGCAGTTTCAACAGAGATCTAAGCAACAACTAACAGTACAAACTCTAAAACTAAAAAAAAAGAAATACTCAGCTCTGTATATTTGCAGATCAGCCTCTCAGAACAGTGAGACAACAATTTCAACAGAGATCTATGCAACAATTAGTAAACTCTATAACCAAAAAAATATATACTCAGCTCTGTATATCTGCAGATAGTCTGGAAGGCAGTCGCTCAGAACACAGGTTCCAGCAATTAAATGCAGGCTGTTACTAACAGGTCATTGGGTCATTAATGAATTGTTTATTCTGTACTTTTCCTTTATATTTATCTGCATATCGTCTATTTTTTTTGCTCGTGCTGATCATTCCATACATCCACAACCCCTTTCTCCCACTTTTACACACGGGGTTGGGCTGTCACTTTAACAGTGATAATCATCTAGAGTTAAGGATTAGAACAATGGGTGGCTAGCCCTCCCAGAGTAGTTATCTTTGGCTGTGCTGATATCTTTAATGTATTACTTGCAATAGTGTATGATAGATACTGATCTGTTCTAACACTGCACTTTGCTTTTATCACATCCGTCTTTCCAAGTATTTTTGTTGATCTGGTCCTTCTATACTTTTCTAACAGTGACCCTTGTCTTAATTGCTTTATAGATTTCTCTGTTTGATACTTCCATGACGGCATTTGATTTCTTCCCTTTCTTTCCCTTATTGCTATGTATTTTATGGTAAGACTTTACCTGTTATTAATTGAGCTGCACAGTAATATATCCTATTGACTTCTGCAACATCACATGAACTTCTGTCAATAGTCTTGATTACTTTGTTCATTTCTTTTATCAGACTTCTAACATTTTATGTCTTACTGACTTTTTGTAATCTATTTTTTTTTCATCAATCTTAATATGTATATCCATCTCTATTAAGTCAAGCAACTCTTCCCTTAGATCATTTTTCTTCTAAATTAAGGGTGCATTCTTTGTTCTCCATTTCCTACAGGCATTCTACAGAAAGTTCCAGAACATCTTCCTGTGACATATTCTATTCAGCTGCATCATGCATCGTTGATTGGTCTTTCACATGGGAACTCACTGGCCTATCATTCTACAACATTGACTGCATCAGAGTTGTCACCATGTTCTAGTCTTTCCCTTGCTGTGCAACTCCAACTGAACTTTTGTACTGGCTTGCTACTGATGGCTCCAAAGTATCTTCATATGGCAACTGATCAGATGCATCCTATTCCACCAGTTTCTTCTTAATTTGTAGACTCATTGGATTGTCATGCTGTGATGTTACCAGAGTTGAATTTCCTACACTAAATCTTTCACTTAGCAGGTAATCCATAACTTCAGTTTCTGTTTCTTTAACTTCTCCGTTACTGATTGTCTTTTCTATTTTCCCCCTTTGTTATCTTTTTTTTTTTGTACTTTGAAATTTCCGTAACTGGGTGCCTTAGTTTTGCTTTCTCCTTTGCATAAATATTGCACCATATTAAATTTCTTTTTCTTTCCCGTGTCCATATTTCTTCTTTAGACATCCCCTGCTCCTCCTGTTTCTCCTTATTTTGAAGATTCATTGTTCCATTATGCTGTGACACAGCCTGTGTTAGAATTTATTTATTTATTTACATTTGATTACTAGGAAATTCCGGCTGGACACAGGTCCTTTTTCAGCGGAGGCTTGGGGGGGGAAGCTCCACAGAAAGACATGGTAGATGATAAACAATAACAATAAGGTATGAATACAGAAGAGGTAATCATGACATGGAGAAATACAAGAGCAAATTTGGTACAACTGAGTAGTAAGCTTTAAATTACAAACATTGAGAAATAAGAAGTAAAATACAGTGCTATAAAATTTCAAAACAGTAACTAGATAACAATAATAATAGATTAATCCTTCACTTTGCAGGTATTCCGTAACTTCAGCTTCTATTTGTTGAACTTCTGCTTTACTAATCATCTGTTCTGCATTCCCTATTTGTGATCTTATCTTTTGTATTATGAAATTTTCCATATCTGAGTGCCTTTGCCTGTATTTCTCTTCAAGTATCTTTGGAGCTACTATTTCGTATTTATTAGTCTGGCTTTCTCCTTTGCATAAATATTGCACTATGTCAGATCTCTCTTTCTTTCCCATGTCCATATTTTATTTTCTACTTTTCAAAACTCTCTAGATTTTGTTCTTTTCAAAACTCTCTAGATTTTGTTCTTTATATTTTCACACTTCCTTAGTTGCTTCTTTTTCTAAATGGCCCAAGGTTTCTTGGTCTATATAACTTTTTTTCATGAATCTGTTGAATTAATGAATACAAATTTGCATTTGAAGCTTTTGACAGTTTCTTCTTGTGCAAGTATTTTTCTTTCCTCTAATTTCTCTCTTAATCTTTTCATATATCTTCTATCTGGAAATTCTGGGCTTCTTGCATAATAGTAACAATATATAATTTCTTTCTCATCCTCAATAGTGCACTCTATCTCCTTAGTAAGAGCAACCATGCTTTCATATATTTAATAGCCCTTTTAATTCCCTCCCATCCAACAATGCCATAACATTTGACTTACTTAATATTGACAAGAGAGGCAGTATGTGATTCTATCATCTATCAGTTATAATATAATACTCCACTGGTACATTTTCACTATTGATTGTGATTTTTGGTTAGAGATCACATTTCTGTTAGATACATTTACTTTATTTTTATTACCAGCATGGTAGTTAGAAATCACATTATTGCTAGGTACAGCACTTCTAATGATGATTATGCAATTTTTAGCAATGTGCACCCTTTTCATATATTAGATTCAGACTATTTTACTTGCTGTCAGTTATTGTTTGTTTACAGACATCTGCATACTTTTAGCTTATTTTTTTTCACTCTTCACAGCTGACCATCAGATGACCATTGGATCTTTGCTCATTCACTGGGACTACTCTGCACTCCTCCCTCCAATGAACTTGCTATAACCCATGCTGCAGCTCCAGTGAGAACATTGAAACTCCTGGTGCATGTCATATTCCTTGCCCACCAATTTTTTGCTATTATGCCTTAACTTACTCCAGTTAGTGAACTTGTTATATATGCAAGGATGGACATTCAAGTTTATTGTCCCCATCTCCGAGGTGACTCAACCAGTATCCCGTGGTTATTCCCCTTTTAGGACAATAGTCCCTCTACAAGTCCCCAGTCAGTGATTGACCATAAGGTACTTCCAAGTGTAGGCCTTCTACCTATGGATGGGCTCAGGATCTCTGCATGTGCCTCAGATGCCTAGACTGCTAACTGAGTTCTTGTCATCTCGGTTGTAGTCATGGCTTTATTCTTGAATGCCATTGCACTGACTTCTTAGTTAGTGGCTTAGTTTACTCACTTTTAAACAGTACTTCAATTGCTGGTAACTTTCATTTAACACAACCAATTTATCAGTATTCTTAGGATCACTCTGAAAAGCCAGTTTATGTAAATTACTTGTGAATAATCTTTTGAAAGTTTCAGCTGCTAAACTTTCTGTCATTTTATTTTTAATGTTCACTTCTGGTTCTAACCATAAATTTAAATAATGTTTTAAATGAGACATTTGAGCTCTTCATGTTTTACTTGAATTAAGTGCCGAGTTATAAAACTTAAAGGCTTATGCTTCAGAAGATCCACCGGATTTTATCCAAGTAGTACTGCAGTACTATTGAAGATGACTAACCATGGTGTAAACATTCTAGATTATGAAGATAATAGTAATTTGCCATGTTTATAAAAAAAGGTTGGTCTTAGATTAACTATGAGTTACTCTTCCAGAGACAATCCAAACAACTCCAAAAATCGTTTTTTTTTCTTCTCTAAGAAGGAATCTTGCTTTAAAAATAGGTTTAATTACAGTAATATTAATGAAAATAAGCACTATGGTATGTGAAGAGGAAAGGCCAAATGCAGCACACAGCTGACTGCTGAAAAATTAGAAAGTATATAAAATTGATTTTGTTGGATTTCTCTCAGACTAGCAAACAAAGGCAAATAAGCTAGTGAAATCAATGGAATGCCATACCTGGAATTAGAGTAAGACAGCATCGAGATGAACCTCACTGAAAGACTTGCAAAGTGGTTTGAAGAGTTCTGCTAAAGCACAAACATTCAGGAAAGTACATTTTTTGTGCTACACTTAAAATTGTCATGATGTTTTTATTGTTTTTCAAGTATTCTGAGCATTTGTATCTACTTTTTAACTTCAGTTACTCTTTTCTTTAGTTAGTTCTTGTGTGGTGTGTCTTGGAGACAGTAGTGGCTATTTTAGTGACAATAGACTAATTGCTGCTTTTTCTAGGTAAATGGGCACTATTACATCAGATTTACAGCTGTTCTTTACCAGTTCCTTCCCTTTGCTTATTTACTAATTACTGTGTGGAATGCTGCTAAGCATAATGCTCCTAGCCTGAGGAGTTGTTAATTAGTGGATAGTGTGTGCAATTTAAGTTTTCCTCGAAGTCAGTAGTTCAAATCTTTCTTCATATTGTAGGCTCTAGGCACAATTGTGCACAGGGCAAAATTTGTGATGAGCAACAATTGGTTGCAATGGACTGCATGTTGTTGCTTTTAGTGACACCTTCTTCTTCAACCCTCATACCTAGGTAATCCACCACTCTGGTGTTATTATTCCCTCCCCTCCTCCCTCACCCTTCCCATTTTCCATTAATACTCTATCAGTCCTTTCTTAGTCCCAATTTCTGGTCTTTTACCTATCAGGACTGGGCATCATGGAGAGGTATAAACCTCCCCATTCCATTTTCAGTCTTCTGTCACTGACAATATATGAACTGCCTTGTGCTCACGGAAAAAGAACTCCTGCTCAACCTGGCAGGTTCTATCTGTAAGTGGTGTAAATGCCTAGCAAACTTGGAAGTATCCCTCTCTTAGTTTACAGCACACAGTGAGCAACATATTGTCACACTCCTGCTGAGTCAGCGCAAGATATCTTATGCTGATACCATTAAAATCCTTACCCAAGCCTCCTAGAACCATTAAGATTAGGAGTCAACAGAAGCTCCCTAGTACATCAGCTCCATCCACATTGACAAATATCTGATGACATACCACTGCCATGCCTAGCACTCATAAACCAGTTTCTGGAAATGTTCTAGTGACTTTATTACTAGACTTTAAGATTCTTCATTCACCATGCTGGATAAATTTAGGGTTACAGTCTGCTGTCTTTCAGGAGCCAGGATTGTTGACATATGAAGGGCCTTCATGAACTTATATGCCAGTAACAATGACTATACCACAATAGTAGTCCATGTGTGAGTAAATGACTTGGCTTACAAAACCCTGAAAGGCATACAGAGAACATGCTGGAATGTGCAGTACAAGTATTTGACAAGGGTAAGACTCTGACACTGTGTGAAATCCTCCTTTCACCAAGAATTGTGCCTAGATATAAAGAAAGGATAATTGGGTCCAGGAATTAGCTAAGTAGTTGGTGTCATACCAGGAGGATTCAGTATGCATCAGCCTAGGACTAGATGTTCTACAGTGAAACTTGCTTTGCCAAGGATAGCCTGAATCTCTCATTCAAGGATTTCTGTATACTGGCTAAAGCGTTTGCTGCCTCCATTATGCCTTTTCAGGTGTCGCTCATCTAATTAACATACCAGTTTAGCTAGCACATCTAATCCCAAATTAGATGATGTCAAGGTGACTCTTCTCAGTGCCAAGAGTCTTAACAATATATTGCCAGATCTTGAAGCACTTCTGCATCTGAAATGCTTCCACTTATATGTAGTCATCAAGACATAGTTCAAATGTATAAAAAAGCACTTAACCAGTGCCTTGATTGTGTGCAAACCATGAGTTTTGACCCATTGGTATCTGCAGTAAAGTCTCTCTGTTTGTTAGTGACTGTATCCTTTCTAGACTGATCCCCAGATTCCCACAGTGAGCTGTTAAAACTCCAGCTTACGTCAAATATTCAACTTATAGCCTGTTATCATTCCTCTGCATGTCCAACGGTGACCACATTAAATTCTTGGCATTTCAAAAAACTACCCCTATAATCAGAAGCTTGTTAGTCCTTGGCAACTTCCACCATCACTCCATGCATTGGAGTAACTACCCTTCTGACATAGGGTATGCATAACAATTTTGGGACTGGATAAACAAAAAGTTTCTGGATCCAGTTATCGTCAAACCCAGTAGGGACAGAAACATTCCTGACCTACATCTTACAAAGTCAGCTCCTGTCCATTCCATTCACCTGGTCTGCCCTCTCTGCTTAAGTCAGAACACCAATTTATGACGTTTTCTAACACCACCATCTTTAGAAATGTCAAAAAGGACAAGCTCGTGCAATTATATGATGAAATCTCTAAATTTACTCATAATATTCACAGAGTTGATGCTAGGTGTGCAGCCAACTGCCCTGAGGATTTTTTATGCCCATTTTGGAAAATGCATTGATCTAGCAGTCCATACCAGAATCAAATATGTTGGGATTTCAAAAATAATATACCTTGGTGGTTGGTAGTCATAAAAAAACACATAGCAAAAGGAAGAAACTTCTTTAAATGCTAAGTAGGGTAGATAACCCTAGTAGGAGAATAGTATAAAAAACTGAGGGCAACTAGGAGGACAAGCAAAGTATTCAAAAAACTAAAGTTAGAATCCGAGGCTAAGGATAATTACACATCCTTCTTCAGTTACATTAGAAAACTAAGGAATATTTCAAAACACTAATTACTCCAAACTCTTCCACAATGAGGCTTTCTACTCAAACTCAAATGCCATTGCTTTCACACTAGCAAACACGTTTTCTGTCAACGTCTCCCCTAAATTAGCCATCCCAAGTCTAGTCATCCCTGAGTCACTCTCAGCCCCTGCATGTACTATGGAACATATCTTTAAAGTGCTTTTAAAGATCAAAAACACTTTTTCCATTAGTTGGATACTACACTGGACTGTCTAATAAGAATGTCAGATGAGCACTTTCAGAACTCCTCCTTAAACTGTTTTATCTAAGCTTAGCTACAGAATATCTCCCCATATCCTGACACACTGCTATAGTAATGCCACTTCACAAGGGCAATGCCTCCATAAACCCTGAAAACATCTGGCTTTTTAGCTTTACCAGCCCAATCTGTAAAGCCATGAAGTACTTTATCACTGACCTCAGTAATATGGATATCAAACATTTCATCAGACAAAACCTACAGCAAATTTACTTCAATTTGCATACAGCAAGTTTACTTCATAAAAAGTAGATCATAACTAGTAAATTTTGTCAGCTTCTTTGAGAAGGTCACCCAAGCAGTGGACAGTGGTCATACTGTCCATGTTGCTTATTTTGTTTCTGGTCAAGTATTTAACACCACACAACATTAAAGAATTGTAAATAAGTTAATTGTCTTAAACAGTGATCCCTATGTAATAAGATGGATACCAAACTGACTTAAGTACAGACAGTACATTGTCCCTGTAGATGATGTTTGTTTAAAAAGAAAGAAAGTGACCAGTGATATCCCTCAGGAATGCGTGCTTGGTTTATCTGACCTCAAAACTAATAATAATGATCCTTGTTTGACTACATATGCATATGACTGCATACAGAGTATAATTATGAAGTTTCCAGACGATACATATACTTTAAAACTGAATTAACATGATTAAACAATTGGTGTTTAGAAAAGGACTGAAACTAATTTCCAAGGAATACAGAATTATCTCATTTGTGAAATAAATCAATGTAGCCTACAGATATAGCAATACCACATTCTCAAACAAGACAGTACTTAGTGCTTTGATCACCTGGTAGATGGTGCCCTCTGCTTTGATCACCATGTGGCTTCTGTATTCAGGAGCTCCTTTAATTGTTCATGACATCTCTTCCCAACAGAAGGAAATCATCATTTCCTTGTATTCCATGCTTGGCAGACCAATTATAAAATATAATTCTCCTTTGGCATGAATCTTACTAGACTCATGAAAAGAATCAAAAAAGTCTCAGAGGTTCCTAATCAAAAGAATCTCTGGTCTCAAAAATCTTAGTTACCAGGGCAGACTGGAAGCCTGGTCTTGAATAAACTCTGTGTCATATAAATTCCTGAGGAAAGACTTGTGCCTCAATTATTGTGCCCTTAGGGAGCCTGTTATCCTTAGGCTTTTTTTTCTTAGTAAGACAAACAATATAGCCTACACTAGTACCAGTGATCCAAACGTGTATCAGGAATGAATGAATGAATACATAAATATATAAATACAACTATGTGGAATGATAGGTTCACCGCCCATCACCCCTCCTGCTCTGGAATAAACTTCCTCATTTTGTTATCCTTCAAACATAGCTTTAATGACTGGATGGGAACCATTATATTTTTACCAGGGCTTAGTAAACTTGCCCTCCTTGGAAAAGGTGGTAGTGTCTGAAAGTAGCTACGGGCAAGGCACACATTGCCTCAGATACAAGTATTTGTGATATTATGATCCTATAATCCTTTGATCATGGAATTACTCAAATGAATATTAGGGTTCTGAACCATCAGATGACATAACTTATAGATGTCTTTTAAACTGAATATATATAAAAAGACTTGGAATGCAGTCATTAAATATTTTGAACCAGAATTAAGTTTAGTCTAAATAAAATCTCTCAACAGAAGACAAGCAATGGGAGTAAGGAAATAACTGTAAATACTAAAGCCAAATGCAAAAACAAGAGGGAGATTGCATCATTAGACCCTGGGAAAATAGAAGTATTAATCAGTTTTGACACTTTAGAAGTTAAATATAGTAAAACAGCACAGATACTGATACATATGCTACATTTAGAAGGAAATTCATTTGGAATATGAAACATTTACAGATTTAAGAAATCATGGGAACCTTAATATGTGGTTAATGACACGTAGGAAAACAGCTGTAGGAAATGAGTATAATTAAGAAAACAGCATATGGAAATGTTTACTTTTCAGAAAAAAAGGAAATATTAACCTTCTTCTACCTTTCATCTACTTTTATTTTTTATTATTTTTTTTCTGCCTGACCATTTCAGCTTGACGTTCCCCTTGCTCCTTCTGTTTTTGCTTATTACCTATTGCAGAAATATGTCTGGGCTTGAAATATATATTTTCTGTACACCCTGAAACTTTTGAATTATTTTTACATCTCTGAAAATATAGACATATGGGGCACCTACTGGGAAGCATAGGGGTGAATCTCTTGCAAACTGTGTTTACTACTGTGTCAGGTATTCATTTCTGGGAAATCCAGTTTTGGTATATGTGTTTACAGAAGTTAAGTACTTGAGTTAATTGTGTTTATATGATTCCATATGGAGAGAATGTATCAAGAACTTAAATGTGTTCATCAGACAGCGTAGACATTTAAAGACATTATTTTCCTCCAAAGGAATTAAGTTCTGTGAACAATTTAAATCCAGATGTTTTAAGCTAGTAACAAACTTTTTTATAAGAAAGTCTTAAGTATTAATAAAAGTTAGTTACCTGAAACAAAAGTAAGAGATTTTGTTAGGTACGGGCAATAACTGTAACCATCAAAAACTAGTCAATAACTGAAATAATGTGAGAAATATCTGTTTTAGACACATGGAATAAGTTGTAAAACTATCTGCAAAACCCTGATAGACTGCAGAAATAAAAGCCTTAGGAGAATTAACTGAATCATTATTCAGATTAAAAGGTAATAGGAAAGTGAGCAAATTTGTCAAGAAACCAAGTAATAAGGATAAGTCTTGAAATGCATTTATATCCAGGTATTTGGAAATGTTACTGTAAAAAATATTAACAATATTAATAAAGAAATCAGAAAAAGTAAACCACGAGATGTTATTAATTTGAATAAGAAATTATTATAATCTGAGACCCTGCCTCGATGAGACTGCTGCATATTTGCAAGTCAAGCTCCAATCGAGTAACCCCCATGCGTGACCTCAACCTGGTCTGTGACATCAATAGGACTTGTTGGTCACAGAGACTCCCCCATCTGTGGAATAGACTCCCTCTCCATGTCAGGCAGAGTACCTCATTATCCCTTTTCAAGCACAACCTAGATAACTTGATGGGAAACAGAAAATACACCTCTGAGATTCCACTTGTGTCCCTGTTGGATAGGGGCTTTGGGTGCTGACTTGTCTAAACATGGGCTAAACTCTTGTCTAGCTTTATAAGGGCTTCATGGTCAATAGCCTAGTACCTTCCTATGATC
The DNA here is from genome assembly GCF_019279795.1 of Protopterus annectens. Taxonomy (NCBI): domain Eukaryota; kingdom Metazoa; phylum Chordata; order Ceratodontiformes; family Protopteridae; genus Protopterus; species Protopterus annectens. The sequence continues at coordinate 1,429,643,399 of NC_056732.1, read as the reverse complement.
CTATGATCCTATTAAACTGTTCATAGGATATCTGTTGGAGAGGTAACTAGAGAACCATTGTAATGTAGTTTCTGTTAATCCAAGTAGGGATAGCTGTGACAAGAGAATGGAGTAGAGACAGTGTGAAAAGCTTTTTATAGATGTAAAAATAGAGATTAGAGTATGTTACCTGAATCATGAGCTTTATTTACTGTGTCTTTGAAGGATAAAAGAGCAGTGGTAGTACTGTGTGCAGGTATGAATCCATGTTGTGCAGGTGAAAGATTATTGTTAAGTAAATATTAAAGACATTGTTTGTGGATCCATTTCTCAAGAATTCTGGATAGAGGATAAAGGATTACAATAGGCCTATAGATGGATATGTCTGTGGAGGTGTCACCTTTATGGAGAGGAAGGATAAATAACTTTTTCCACAGGGTGGGGACATAGGCTTCCCTAATAGATCTGTTAATAAGTATGGAAACTGGGTATGCTATAGAGTTAGCTGCCATTCTTAGGTACTCATTAGGAAGATTATCAGCAGGGGGGAGCAAGGTTTGTGTTTGCTTAGCAGGAACTTAAAGTGGATATTGATTGAATGGAGAAAGTGGAGGAATAGCTAGAAGGAGGATGAGAGTTAAGAAGAAAGTGTTGTTGGGAGGTTGTTGGTAATGAAAGCTATGTTATTGATGAAATAAGTGTTAAACTGAGATTCTATATCAGAAGAAGTACTGTTACTGGAGTGTTTAGGGCAGAATTATTTTCAGTTTGTATAATTTTTTGATTGCTTGCCGGAAAGACTTTAGAGTGGTTTTATGCTGATCCTGAGGATTTGGGTAAAATTGTTTTTTTATCTAGGCTCACATATTTTTTTGCTAGGTTATAGAGTTCTCTAAAGTGTTGTAGATTATTTTGTGTTTTCTGTTTTGAGTGGCATATCTAGGCTTTATTATTTTATTTATTTTTTTTGCATGGGAGATCTGGTATTTACAGAGAAAACATGGGGAATAGTTATTCTTGGCTCTTTTCTTATTGACAGGAGATAATTTGTTTAATTGGTCTAGGATATATAGAGATACATTTATCAACTACTTCATCAGGGGGTAAGTATTTAAGTAAAGATCAATTAATAGTATTTAGTATATCTGTAAAGATCTGCTGGTTAAAGTGGGTTAGATTGTTTAATGTTTTGTAATTATGCTGTTTGTAAGGGTGAGAGATAAGTCTAGTTGCGCAGATAGGGAGGTGATCACTATTGGATTCTGGTAGAAATTTAAATTCCATGTATTAACCAGGGTGGGAGATTAGTATCCAATCAATAATTGAGTCTCTTTGGTATGATGAGTTGGTATACATTGGGTGGGTTATGAATTGTAAAAAAACAAAGAGGTTGATGCTGTCTGTAGGGAATTGGGAATTACGTTTCCCCCAGTAATGTTGATATCCCCTAAAAATATGGTTTCTATAGAAATATTGGTGGACAACCAGGTTAAGATATTTTCAGGAGTTGGTAGATTGTTGCCAGGTGCTAAGGACACTGCAATAATGAAGAAGCTTTTTTATTATTTAGGTTATGATAGCTGATAATTAGTTTGGCTTTGTCAAAGGAAAAGTATAGGGTGTTTACGAGGAGTTAAAGAGATGAAGTTTGGATATGGCATGGCTACACCACCTCCTTTTCTTTTGAGTTGCTAAGCTCTAATCATGTTGATCCCAAGGAGAAGTACATCTGTATCTTTGATGTGGGGTTTGAGCCAGGTTTCAGTGATTATTAATATGTCAGGGGATTGCAGAGTTAACCAGGCATGTAGTTTGGTGACTTTACTGCAAATGATATGTATACTGAGACAGTTTTGAGTTTATTCCATGAAGCTGGAGAATCTGCTAGGGATGGGATTGTATGAAATTGGGACCTGGGTTAGGTTGAATGTCACTACAGAGTAGCAGAAATCTAATGACAATACAAGAAAGAAAGGCATTAAATTTGGATCTACAGTTAAGTCTGCTTGATATTAGGTAGGTAAAGTGGTGTTTGATAAAGTTTATGTTTAAACAAGAAACTGTGGTCCATGTGAAATAAATGAGGAGTGATGGGTAGAGAGTAGTGATGTGTGAAATTGGAGGAAGAAGCAATGCCTGTAGGATGGAAGAGTGTAGCTGGAATTGGTACTAAGTAAGATGAAAGAGAAGACAGAGAGAGAAAAGCATAAATGCAAGGAGGGTAAGGAGAAACATGGTACAGTTAGGACTGGAAGAATTGAGGAATTGCAGAATGGGAAATGAGTAATGAACAGTGAAGAGAGTATTATGTACAGTAAGAGGGAAGTGTATAGATAAATTAGAAGTAGTAAATTAGAAATAGAAATGTTAGATGGAGATGAAATATAAAGAGGGATACCTCTCTTAAATAGTTCTGAGAGGAGAAAAGTGGAAGATTAGTACTTGATTTTTATTGTATTAGTTTTGTGACTTTGAAGGCAACCAAGCTGTTACTATAACTTAACTTAATTAGATCTGACTTTGGGTCTGACAGTATACAAATATATTGACTGTATTTATGAATAGGATAAGTTCATTCCCCTGCTACAAAATCTTTGAAATCTGATGCATGTCAAATGACTACCAAAGGTTCCAAATACAGAGCAAACAGAATGGGAAGAGCAGATATCCTTGATTGCTATCTCTTTCTAATCCCTTCTACTTCCACATTTACCATTGCCCTACTGCACTCAGACTGGAGTGTCTGTACTGCAATGGCTTTCTGCATATCAGTACAAATTAACTAAATAACTGACTGTGTCTGAAGTACCTCCTAATAACATCAAAACCCAGTAAATGTCTACACACCTCCTTAACCTCGGTTCCCAAGCCTTGTACCATACAAACAAAATGTGTTTTTACTCAAATGTACTGCACATTCTGTTTTTATCAATATTCTTGACTGAAGGTTATTTTCATTGACTGAAAGTGCATTTACTGTAACTGTATGCATATTGTGAAGGTGTGCATTAACATGGTTAGATTTCTAGACTTACGCAAAAAGAATGCTGAACTTTTGTCTAAAGAATACATTTAAATGAAACCTGATCTTACAGAGAGTTTGAAATAAGTAAGCAGGTGTTTGCCATTAAAGGACATATAGGGTGATGAAGCAAGGGAAACACAAGTGTGATACAGTAGTTTGCATTTTGCAGCTGAGTTTTATTGCTGGTGGTGAGCTGTTGAGAAGGCTGTAGGTTAAGTTACACAAAGAGGTAATCTGCTATGAAGGAAGTAATGTAAGAAAAGAAATAATGTGAGTTGAGATGTTTTTATTTGGGTAGACCGAAAGATGTTTTAAGGAAACTTCATGAGACTGATTTCAGATTCAAAGGCAATGCAGTTCAGTCATATTATGTCATAATCCAGATTATGTTGTAAGGAACTGCCCTAGAATAACAGGAAACTTTACAGTAGTGACTGCTCAAAAATTAGAGGAGGGTTAAATTACAACTAAGTAAGACTTGTTTGTCAGACACAGACATATTTACCATTGGTAAAGAAAGTAAATAACTTCTGCATGGTGTATCACCAGTTAAACCAATGTGCATGTGCATGATAGCAAAGCACACAGGGGTTAGGTTTGGAAGGGGAACAGTGAATATTTAAATTTTAAAATGGAAGTTTAGGTGATTACATCCCATTTCAAAGCATTTCAGTGAAGAGAGGATTCATAATACATGCACAGCTAACATGGAAGTGCCATATGATAGAAGCAAGAGAACCTCTCTTCTGAAAGTCTCAAGGATGAAAGACCCCACCAAAAAAGCTAGTGAGAACCAGTAATAAAGAAGATAGTAACAAGTAATAAAAAAAAAAGAAAGTAAATTAGTATCACAATGGGTTAACAGAGGGGTAAAGATGTTCACCAACTGTATTTTGAAGGCAAATTGCATAGGGAAAATAAACTTTTACAATTACTTACACTTTAGTGACCAGCAGCCCAACTTTATGAAGTGGGACATCTTTAGGGGAAAAACTATTAGACTAAGTAGGTTGATAATTGACAACTGTAATTTTCAACACGAGGTAGATGTATTAATATGCATGTCTGCAGACAGATGATATAGTAATGGTAAATTAACCACCATCAAGGATGAAGTCATTCACTTTATAAGTACGAAATTTCCACCCATTTTAAAAAAGTGGTTTTATTCACAAGGGGGAAAGTAATGAGACAATTAACATGAATAAAAGTCATACTTCTTCAATCCCTATTCTAGAGAGATTAGGAAATTTTTGGATGATGGCTGGAAAGTTGTTTTAGGTAACGCAGAATTAGTTAAGATAGTGGGGGATCACCCAAAGTTTATATATATATATATATATATATATATATATATATATATATATTAGAAAAATATCAATATTAAGGGACTATTAGAAAACTGTAACTCAATGATTACAAATTATGTACAGAACAAGTTGACACATATCCTTGTTTGAATTGAAAATATTGAAGTTTATTAGTGCTACACACAGTGGGCAGGATTTACGAAGCCTCCGTGTAAGAGTTACAAGGCTTACACGGAGGCTGCAGTTAAACGGTGTGATGTCAGCATGTCATGCATATGCATGAGGGCATGCTGAATCACACCTAAGGCTTACACGGTCCGTGGAAGACAGTAGGGGGCATGTCCGTAGGCCGAGCCCTGCAAATGGACATGCCCCCAGAAGAGTAAAAGTCCCGAAAGTAAACCCCCACGACAGAGCCCATGTAAATGTGAATAAATACAACACAACACATGCCCCCACAGACTACAAACATAAAATGTACACATGAACATCTTATAAATTTTTTTTTAAATTGTAAAGATGTTTGCCTGTGAGTGCGCTCATTTGCGCGGGCGTGCCCGCAGCTTAGCCACAGTTAGCAGTCAGTGGAAAAGCATATAAGAACTAAATATGCAAAGTAAGCCAAGAAACAATAGCGTAGCAGTAGAGATGTCAGCTGAAGAGCAAGCAGTCATGGTTCGAGCCCCCCAACATCAATTTTTATTTTTAGTGAAATAAGCACGGAACATGTCCCTGACATATATGTACACATATAAAATTATATTTTATGTAAAATGTAATGAAATGGGCCATATATTTTGAAGAAATGTGAGATAACAAAATAATGAAAAATGTCAGATGTGCCTATAGCTGAGCTACAGTTTAACAAGTTGAGTGCATCTGCCTGTAGGTGAGCAGTGGTTTAACAGGTGTAAAATAAGTGCCCGTAGATGAGCAGTGGTTTAACAGGTGTAAAATGAGTGCCCGTAGGTGAGCAGTGGTTTAACACGCTGAAACTGTGTGCCCATGGCTGAGTTGAGCGTAATATGTGTGCTGACAGCCAAATGACGTGTAAACCAGCGTAACCCGTTTGCGCAGAGCTGCGCACCGTGCCAACAAGCTAACCGACGGGCAACGTTGAGCAAGCTGTAACAAAACTGCCTTTACACTGACACACCTCCTAGCCTGTGTAGACAGTCATAAAATATAAAAAGCAGTGGCCAGGTTCGAACCCAGGATACCATGCACCATAGTCAAGGTACTGAACCACTAAGCCATGACAGTTGCACTTAGAAATGCAGTAATAGCATATATATAGGAATAAATAGAAAGAGGAGCATGACAAAGCAGGTTTTGTGAAGCTGATACAATTCCAAAATGGGCAATCACAGATAAGTGCGGGAAAAATGGCATATATAAGCCCCATAGGCGGGAATACACAGCATAACCAATTGTAGAACCGACTTGTAGCCAGAATGTCAGGTGTAGGTGAGGGTAGTTGCTTTCAAGCACAGAGGTGGGGCATTGAGGAGTCCAAATATATGGTTTAGCTCCTTGTCCACAATCATGAGGCCCAACTCATGCAGGGCCAGGTCCTGTGGGGAGCATATAGGGCTGAGGCGTGGGACCGGTTGGCTCATGATCTCACTGGTGCCACAGGGATACCAAGGACTGGTGAGCAGGTCCACCACCACCATGCGGACCTGAAGAGATGGAAGCAGGACCAACTGAACCGTTGGATCCAGGAGGCCCGGCAAATGCCCAACGCCCCACTACTGAGTAAGTTACATGTAATTATTTATGTAAGAAATTAACCTAGCTGATATTATGGAAATGTGTATTCCAATATTACTTTATTTATATTATAGCTGCAGGTGTCCGTTCGGCGAACCATAGAGCCTATGGCGATAATCTGGCATGGTTGCGCCACCAGGCAGGTCAGTAATCCTCTCCCTGTAACTGTAAATAAATATATAAGTATGACAGTTAGCAAAAGAGTGCAGTGTAGTCACTAATTAATAAAATATGCAAGTAACAGTGTAAGAGGGTTTGCAAGTATTGCTTGATTACAAAAGTGTGATGCAGTCTGTAATCCAAACAGAAAAATGAAACAAGTCTGAAATAAAGATGTCCCACCTGTAATATAATAGTACATAACCTGCAGCAGGCTGAAAAATACAGCTGCAGAAGCTGAGTAAAACACGTGTGAAATATATCCCTGTTGAAATACAGAAACATGACAGAAGTGAGACTGTTGGAAAGGATTGTTATAACTACAGGTAAAACCTGTCAATAAAGCCTAGGATTAAGTACCATCCTGAATTGTAAAAATAAAACAAGTGAGAGAGTGTGAGAAAGAGTTATGAATCCACCAATAAAGTAGTAATAACTCATGAATAAAGTATACTGCAGTCAGTACAGAATGAAATGAATGTGACAAGCAGAACCAAACAGTAACATGTGTTGAAAATGTCATTGCAGCTGGAATGTGTATCCCAAAATCTGGATATGTTGCTCTCAGTCTGCAATATGCAGATAGTATGGTTGTCTGAAATACCAAACATCCACAGTTGTATATAGCTATATAAAGCAAATGTAGCAGGATGATGTAGCTGAACAGAGCCAGATATGAATGTGTATGAATAAAAATGAAAATGTATATTGATATAGCAGTAACATTCCTATCACCAACTTGAAGTAGTTATCACATAGGAAACTGTAGGCAGAACTGTAGTGTGTATATATCTGCAGCTAGTAGAAATGTACAGCATATGTATTGGTATTTGAAGTTGTTAATTAAATTTTCTTCACCCTACCCTATAACCACATATAATCCATTCCACGTGAAATTGGTATGTGCAATCACAATTAACACCCCTGGACATTTGTCCTGTTGGTTCATACATATTTGCATGTACGTTGATGCATCTGCCCTGTTCATACATCCAAACCTGATGGCCTGTTGCCATCAATCAACCCTGCATATTGTTGGACTGTGTATTGCTGTTCAAAATATGCATGTGTTATGCTTGCCGTTCAATGGTTTGAATATCTGGGTGTTTGGTTAATGGGAATACTAATGCATGCTGTTACAAATAATTGTGAATGGTATTGTACGTTACTAACCCAAACTGTCATGACATAATGCAAAACGTAGGACGACAGGGCAGGCGGTTTCCAGTGGACCCACCTCTCCCTCCTCAGCTGGCGAGTGCATCTGGCAGTAGAGCCCAGGCCGGACCCTCCTCTAGTGGCCCTGTGCCACCTGCAGGTGGAAGCGCTGCAGGGGATGGGGCTCGTCCCTCCTCTGCAAGTGTGGCCAGAAGAGAACATCCACTCACCCTCCGTAGTGTCCGGACTGTGGTGCATAGGGAGATCCGGGAAGCTGTTCTTGGGTCCCTACGCCAGCTTGAGGCACAGGTGGCACAACTAACAGGCGTGCCTGCTGACTGGCCTACACCGCCCCCAGCACAGCCCCATCCTGGGCCATGAAGGGACAGTGGCAACTGCCCATGGGTGGGGATATCAGTTCCACTGTTGCCATCTGTGGGCTCATGGGCTCTAGATATCCAAACATCCGTCCCCGTCAATTGTGTAACCCCCCCACATGTGTCATACACCGCCCCTGTATGCGTCTTGTTTGTCTTGTCTGTTAACCTACCCAACCTACCTCCCCAGCTATACCGACTTCCTGTACCTGACATACCACTCTCACCTGAAAAAAAAAAAGGGCACTCTGTACCCACAAAAAAATTATGCCCCATACATAGCTGACCATTTCGCACACATGTCTGCTGGAGATGGAAACTGTCAATTACAATTGGCTGTACAACAAGTATTATTGCTGTCCTTACACCTCTCTCAGGGGGTGGAAGGTTTCAAATGTCACACCAAATTACAGACATATGCACAGCTGTTGCTGATGAAGAAATGGGCAGCTATGGGCCTTACCTACATCCCTCCTGCAAAACCCGAGCTTGTTTCCCTACTGTCTTGCCCTCTTTGTGACCCCTTTTTCAACACTTTCCTGTCTCCCCATTTTCATTTCTTTCAAAGAAATTAGCGTGGGTGTGTACAAGAGTAAGCACTTTTAAGCAGTTGTAAGTGGGTGTGCGCGGAGCTGAACGACAGTGCGCATGCGTGAGCTCCGTGCAAACCAGTGCTAACCCAGTTATAACTGCTTAAAAGTGCCTTACTCACTCTGAATGACAAGGCCTGTAGTCTGCTCAAAAGCAAAATAAAATCTCACTGTCAGTCCCGAACCCAGGACCTTGGAAACAGTAATCTGCATGACTTACCACTAAGCCATGACTGTTATATAAGAACATTGTGCTACAATAAATATATCATGTAATAGTAGGAATGAATATATAGGGAATATAGGATGTGTAGTACACAAAGCATGTCATGTATATTTACTGTCAAATGTAGTGGATTTCTAGAATAATAGTGTGTGAACAGAAACAGCCATGTTAGTTGGTAGCTAGTAGGTAATAATGTCACTGTAGCACCTTGCAAGCCACACACATACTCACAGCAGGATAATCACTGCCCATACCCCACAACCTCTTACAGGAACACATCTGGACTACGTAATAAAAAATGTAGAGCAAAGGCCCAAAAACAGGGACACATTCCAAATAATGCTCCAACAAACTTAGACAGTTGAGAGAGTAACAGGTCCTGCATTTTGTTGGATGTTTGGAAGGGTATGAAGTCTAAAACTGAAATGTTTGTCACTATAGTCTGACTTGAGCCCAGAGTGATTTGCCAGAAAAAGCTGTTTATGAGATATGGACCAAAATATGAGGCAAAAATGTGGACAACCTGCAAATATCTGTACACTTGAGAGGTCTGACACTGCCATATTTGAATAGTTAAGGGCCTAGACATAGCAACAGTGACTGAGTTACAGGGATGCCCCACAGACTCCCTGTGAAATGTACAAACAGTAGGCAGAAAGGTGTTACAACACATGCACTGGTAACTATGAAGTACTGAAAGTATGCACCACTTGCATGTCGGAAATAGTGTAGTAATACATATGCTCATGCTAACCCACAGTCACAACTGCAGAATACCAGGCAATTTAATGGGTGTATCCCACTGATATGTACCATTCCATGAGGCAGATAAAAGATGCACCTGAGAGTCTCTGGGGCCTGCTCAGCAGCATACTCAAATACCCTAATAGATGTCAAGGCCCACACCATGGCCAGGCCACACTGCATGCATTAACACCCTAGCAGATATAGCAAGCATTCCAAGGTGTGAATGTACATGGAAAATAGGAAAGCCACAGCAACACACTACAGTCAAGACACCTAGTAGGCATACAAGTAGTGAATGTAAAGGGCAAATATTGAAGCTATAGCAACAAAGTGCAAGAGCCACTGCTATATACCAGTTACACCACATGTCCCACAGGAAAGCACACACACCCACATTAACAGTAGTAGTAGTCTTAGGTGTCAGTGTACATACACACTTAGTACAGGAAACTGGAGAAATGAATGGAGAAATGTTAATCTACAACACAGCCAGAAATATGAGAGAGATACTAACCTTTACACTCACAGAACAGTGTTCACAGCATACCAGCATGGTCCTTGCCCTTAAACTCTGAAAGGGCTACGCCTGTCTCACATACCTTTTTATAGCACTGTCCTGGAATCACAGTGAGAACTGCAATCAGTACACAACTGGCTGCATGCAATTAGCAAATGCTGGCTAACAATTGGTGCAGAGGCCATCACATGGACATATGCAGATACCTACAAAAGCATGCTGTACTCCAAGTCCACACATGCAATACTTTCATTGCACCCTGTGGAGGTAGGGAGAGACAGACAGAGAGAGAGAGAGAGAGAGAGAGAAACATACACAAACCAAACCAGTCATCAAAACCCACTCGAAAGCTGACAACTGCCAACTGGAGCAGCAGGACACCAAACCAAACGGCAACGCAAGCAGCTGTGACAAACACAGGTAATGTAAAGTAATACTTTAAAAGTCTACATACTGTGAACCCTCCATATGTGTCATTGCTCTGTATCAATATGTATAGGAAGATGTGCATAGGGCAGGGGACATACAGCAACTATCATTGAAGGCTGTACATACATATGTATGTGAGGGCATCTATGTGCACATATCAATGTAGGTTGAATGTAGGTTGTAGTGCAATGTACAAAGTAGGTTTCACAGTTATGCATGTTTAGCAGTATGTTAGTGTGTGTATACAGTTTTGTAAACAAACATGTTGATATACCTATCTATCATATGGATACGTATGTATGTCAATATATGTATGTATGTATATATATATATATATATATATATATATATATATATACATATATAATATGCATATATTTATACATACATAGAGAAGGATGTAGGAATACATAGACAGATGTAGATAGATAGAATATGTAGAAACATATATATGTAATGCACACATACAGATATAGGTATATGTAGATACATATACATAGACAGACAGATCTGACTATCTACAGATATGACTGTATATGATTATCTCACACTCTCCCTGTCCCACCCCCTCTGTCACTCTCACCCCCTCTCTGTCACCCACCCTCCCCATATCTATAGCAATATATGTACATTGATATATATATGCGTATATGTATACAGACATATATATATATATATATATATATATATATATATATATATATAGACATATATATATATAGACATATATATATATATATATATATAGACATATATATATATATATATATATATATATATATAGAGAGAGAGAGAGAGAGATGTATATATATTCTGAGTGAGGCACATGTGTACAGATGTATTGCAACAGGTGCCTGGTGACAAAGGCTTGGAGTGAACACCAGTGTCGAAACTGCAGTACCATACCCCATTTCAAATCACCTACACCAGTAACCACCAGATATGTGACTGACTGCTTGCCACTGCATGTGTCAGGGATGAACAGGGTCATAAATGGGTACAATAGTCCCCCCAATGATAGTGACAGTGGCAAACTGTTCCTGGAATACCTGCACATGGTATGTGTCAGCAGACATGGTGTGACAGCTATGGGCATGTAGGTCAGTGTACCCCTCCACACCACACAATGGCTGCCACGGTATGTACCTCACTTGACAGCTACAGATATGGAGAAGGACACAGTGACATGTACAACACTGTGACAATGCACTCAAACACATTACCAATGCACAGTGACTGACAACACCACAGAGTACACACATACTACCCACATAGAGGTTACCACTCCTGGATTTATATACTTAAGTCAACCCATGACAGATGTCCAACAACCATAGTAACACCTCACACCATCCACAACCTAAATGACTGCTGTGTGTCATCCGTGACACTGCAGTAGAGAGCACATGGCGGAGGTAGAGGTTCCTACTCACAGATAAGACATACCCTGCAATAAACCACACAGCATTAAGAAGCAAGACTCCCCATGAGTACATGTCACACATACCCCTGCTAAATGTTAGTCAGATAGGTAATATGCCATATGAGTCACCCTGTGTAACTGTTTGACAGGAGCAGATACCATCACATCACATGTGTCACAATGGTCAGAGTAGCAGAACAGTATGCTGCTGTAGTCCCAGGGGCAATAGCATATTGTATTGTATTTTATTGTATTGCATGTACGTTGATGCATCTGCCCTGTTCATACATCCAAACCTGATGGTCTGTTGCCATCAATCAACCCTGCATGTTGTTGGACTGTGTATTGCTGTTCAAAATATGCACGTGTTATGCTTGCTGTTCAATGGTTTGAATATCTGGGTGTTTGGTTAATGGAAATACTAATGCATGCTGTTACAACTAATTGTGAATGGTATTGTATGTTACTAACCCAAACTGTCATGACATAATGCAAAACGTAGGACGACAGGGCAGGCGGTTTCCAGTGGACCCACCTCTCCCTCCTCAGCTGGCGAGTGCACCTGGCAGTAGTGCCCAGGCCGGACCCTCCTCCAGTGGCCCTGTGCCACCTGCGGGTGGAAGCGCTGCAGGGGATGGGGCTCGTCCCTCCTCTGCAAGTGTGGCCAGAAGAGAACATCCACTCACCCTCCGTAGTGTCCGGACTGTGGTGCATAGGGAGATCCGAGAAGCTGTTCTTGGGTCCCTATGCCAGCTTGAGGCACAGGTGGCACAACTAATGGGTGTGCCTGCTGCCTGGCCTACACCGCCCCCAGCACAGCCCCATCCTGGGCCATGAAGGTACAGTGGCAACTGCCCATGGGTGGGGATATCAGTTCCACTGTTGCCATCTGTGGGCTCATGGGCTCTAGATATCCAAACATCCGTCCCCGTCAATTGTGTAACCCCCCCACATGTGTCATACACCGCCCCTGTATGCGTCTTGTTTGTCTTGTCTGTTAACCTACCCAACCTACCTCCCCAGCTATACCGACTTCCTGTACCTGACATACCACTCTCACCTGAAAAAAAAAAAAAAAGGGCACTCTGTACCCACAAACAAATTATGCCCCATACATAGCTGCCCATTTCGCACACATGTCTGCTGGACATGGAAACTGTCAATTACAATTGGCTGTACAACAAGTATTATTGTTGTCCTTACACCTCTCTCAGGGGGTGGAAGGTTTCAAATGTCACACCAAATTACAAACATATGCACAGCTGTTGCTGATGAAGAAATGGGCAGCTATGGGCCTTACCTACATCCCTCCTGCAAAACCTGAGCTTGTTTCCCTACTGTCTTGCCCTCTTTGTGACCCCTTTTTCACCACTTTCCTGTCTCCCCATTTTCATTTTTTTCAAAGAAATTAGCGCGGGTATGCACAAGAGTAAGCACTTTTAAGCAGTTGTAAGTGGATGTGCGCGGAGCTGAACGACAGTGCGCATGCGTGAGCTCCTTGCAAACCAGCGCTAACCCAGTTATAACTGCTTAAAAGTGCCTTAGTCACTCTGAATGACAAGGTCTGTAGTATGCTCAAAAGCAAAATAAAATCTCACTGTCAGTCCCGAACCCAGGACCTTGGAAACAGTAATCTGCATGACTTACCACTAAGCCATGACTGTTATATAAGAACATTGTGCTACAATAAATATATCATGTAATATTAGGAAAGAATGTAAAGGGAATATAGGATGTGTAGTACACAAAGCATGTCATGTATATTTACTGTCAAATGTAGTGGATTTCTAGAATAATAGTGTGTGAACAGAAACAGCCATGCTAGTTAGTAGCTAGTAGGTAATAATGTCACTGTAGCACCTTGCAAGCCACACACATACTCACAGCAGGATAATCACTGCCCATACCCCACAACCTCTTACAGGAACACATCTGGACTAAGTAATAAAAAATGTGGAGCAAAGGCCCAAAAACAGGGACACATTCCAAATAATGCTCCAACAAACTTAGACAGTTGAGAGAGTAACAGGTTCTGCATTTTATTGGCTGTTTGGAAGGGTATGAAGTCTGAAACTGAAATGTTTGTCACTATAGTCTGACTTGAGCCCAAAGTGATTTGCCAGAAAAAGCTGTTTATGAGATATGGACCAAAATATGAGGCAAAAATGTGGACAACCTGCAAATATCTGTACACTTGAGAGGTCTGACACTGCCATATTTGAATAGTTAAGGGCCTAGACATAGCAACAGTGACTGAGTTACAGGGATGCCCCACAGACTCCCTGTGAAATGTACAAACAGTAGGCAGAAAGGTGTTACAACACATGCACTGGTAACTATGAAGTACTGAAAGTATGCACCACTTGCATGTCGGAAATAGTGTAGTAATACATATGCTCATGCTAACCCACAGTCACAACTGCAGAATACCAGGCAATTTAATGGGTGTATCCCACTGATATGTACCATTCCATGAGGCAGATAAAGATGCACCTGAGAGTCTCTGGGGCCTGCTCAGCAGCATACTCAAATACCCTAATAGATGTCAAGGCCCACACCATGGCCAGGCCACACTGCATGCATTAACACCCTAGCAGATATAGCAAGCATTCCAAGGTGTGAATGTACATGGAAAATAGGAAAGCCACAGCAACACACTACAGTAAAGACACCTTGCAGGCATACAAGTAGTGAATGTAAAGGGCAAATATTGAAGCTATAGCAACAAAGTGCAAGAGCCACTGCTATATACCAGTTATACCACATGTCCCACAGGAAAGCACACACACCCACATTAACAGTAGTAGTAGTCTTAGGTGTCAGTGTACATACACACTTAGTACAGGAAACTGGAGAAATGAATGGAGAAATGTTAATCTACAACACAGCCAGAAATATGAGAGAGATACTAACCTTTACACTCACAGAACAGTGTTCACAGCATACCAGCATGGTCCCTGCCCTTAAACTCTGAAAGGGCTATGCCTGTCTCACATAGCTTTTTATAGCACTGTCCTGGAATCACAGTGAGAACTGCAACCAGTACACAACTGGCTGCATGCAATTAGCAAATGCTGGCTAAAAATTGGTGCAGAGGCCATCACATGGACATATGCAGATACCTACAAAAGCATGCTGTACTCCCAGTCCACACATGCAATACTTTCATTGCACCCTGTGGAGGTAGGGAGAGACAGACAGAGAGAGAGAGAGAGAGAGAGAGAAACATACACAAACCAAACCAGTCATCAAAACCCACTCGAAAGCTGACAACTGCCAACTGGAGCAGCAGGACACCAAACCAAATGGCAACGCAAGCAGCTGTGACAAACACAGGTAATGTAAAGTAATACTTTAAAAGTCTACATACTGTGAACCCTCCATATGTGTCATTGCTCTGTATCCATATGTATATGAAGATGTGCATAGGGCAGGGGACATACAGCAACTATCAGTGAAGGCTGTACATACATATGTATATGAGGGCATCTATGTGCACATATCAATGTAGGTTGAATGTAGGTTGTAGTGCAATGTACAAAGTAGGTTTCACAGTTATGTATATTTAGCAGTATGTTAGTGTGTGTATACAGTTTTGTAAACAAACATGTTGATATGATATACCTATCTATCATATGGATACGTATGTATGTCAATATATGTATGTATGTATATATATATATATATATATATATATATATATATATATATATATATACAGATATATATTATATGCATATATTTATACATACATAGAGATGGATGTAGGAATACATAGACAGATGTAGATAGATAGAATATGTAGAAACATATATATGTAATACACACATACAGATATAGATATATGTAGATACATATACATAGACAGACAGATCTGACTATCTACAGATATGACTGTATATGACGATCTCACACTCTCCCTGTCCCACCCCCTCTGTCACTCTCACCCCCTCTCTGTCACCCCCCCTCTCTTCATATCTATAGCAATATATGTACATCGATATATATATTTGTATATGTATACAGACATATATATATATATATATATATATATAGAGAGAGAGAGAGAGATAGAGAGAGAGAGATGTATATATATTCTGAGTGAGGCACATGTGTACAGATGTATTGCAACAGGTGCCTTGTGACTAAGGCATGGAGTGAACACCAGTGTCGAAACTGGAGTACCATACCCCATTTCAAATCACCTACACCAGTAACCACCAGATATGTGACTGACTGCTTACCACTGCATGTGTCAGGGGTGAACAGGGTCATAAATGTGTACAATAGTCCCCCCAATGATAGTCACAGTGGCACACTGTTCCTGGAATACCTGCACATGGTATGTGTCAGCAGACATGGTGTGTCAGCTATGGACATGTAGGTCAGTGTACCCCTCCACACCACACAATGGCTGCCACGGTATGTACCTCACATGACAGCTACAGATATGGAGAAGGACACAGTGACATGTACAACACTGTGACAATGCATTTAAACACATTACCAATGCACAGTGACTGACAGCACCACAGAGTACACACATACTACCCACATAGAGGTTACCACTCCTGGATTTATATACTTAAGTCAACCCAAGACAGATGTCCAACAACCATAGTAACACCTCACACCATCCACAACCTAAATGACTGCTTTGTGTCATCCGTGACACTGCAGTAGAGAGCACATGGCAGAGGTAGAGGTTCCTACCCACAGATAAGACATACCCTGCAATAAACCACACAGCATTAAGAAGCAAGACTCCCCATGAGTACATGTCACACATACCCCTGCTGAATGTTAGTCAGATAGGTAATATGCCATATGAGTCACCCTGTGTAACTGTTTGACAGGAGCAGGTACCATCACATCACATGTGTCACAATGGTCAGAGTAGCAGAACAGTATGCTGCTGTAGTCCCAGGGGCAATAGCATATTGTATTGTATTGTATTGTAATGTATTGTATTGTGCTGTATTGTATTGGTATGTAGAGGTGCCTCCTTCA
This sequence comes from Protopterus annectens, assembly GCF_019279795.1. Lineage (NCBI taxonomy): Eukaryota > Metazoa > Chordata > Ceratodontiformes > Protopteridae > Protopterus > Protopterus annectens. The sequence continues at coordinate 1,429,626,676 of NC_056732.1, read as the reverse complement.
CGGAGTGGAACCACTGCTGCTGTACGCCAGTGTACAGGTAGATATCCTGTAGTCAGGCTAGTGTTACATAGCACTTCTATATGTGTGTTTAGCTCCTCTTGGAGTTCATGTAGCATGCAACCGGGGATACCATCAGTTCCCATTGATGCTGTGTTTTCTGCTTTTTTGAGGGCATCTGGACATCTGTGATGACAGGGAGGTTACAGTCAGCTGGGATAAGTATGTCTTAGTTTGGGGGAGAGGGAGGGGGGAAACTTGCACTGAACCTGTCTGCCACAATGTTGCCAATATCTGTGGGTTCAGTGAATTATTTGTTGTTGTGTACTAACTATGAGCATATTGGAGGGATTCTGACCAGGTTTCTAACATAACTGAAGAAGGCCTTGTGGTTATCTGTAGTGTCCCTGTTGATTTCCCTCTCAAAGTTGCCCATGGATGTTTGTATGAGAGAAAATAGCTCCTTACTAGTGCTGATCAGACATGCCTTCCCTTTATGGAATTATGCCCTGTCTTGCAGTAGCTTCCATCTTTTGTTATACAATCTGTCTATGGCTGGGGTCCACCAGACAGGATGTTTTCCCTTTGTGGAGAGTGTCTTGGTCTTATATGGGATTGCATGATCCATGCATTCTCGGAGATGTCCATAGAAATCATTTGTGAAGGGGTCAGCATTGTGGGTTGTGTCTTCCACTGGCCCAGTGGGCTTAAATGATACCATGTCAGTGTTACGAAGTGTAAAGTTTTCATTTGAAATGTTATTCACTGTAGTCGTTTGTGCTGGTGGTGGAGGTGGGATATGTATATCCAGGGCAATTAGTTGGTGGTCAGCTCACAGTAGTTGATGATGTACCCCATACAGTACCTCAATACAAACCCCCAGAGTGAGGAGGTGCTTTGGAACTGAATCAGTGTTCTGACTGCTGGGGTTTGGTAGTATGTCATATGGAGTGTGCCAGGTACTGTTGCACAGTTGTTGGCTGAGCACTGATACCTGGCCATTTACATGTGTATCAACCAATAGACAGACAGATGCTATATATGTGGGATATGTTGTATCACAACAGTCGAGTAGCATGTGTAGTATGTGTGCCAAATTCTGCTGACATATTTTGCTGATATCATGTTATTTCCTTTTTCAGGACCATGGCTCACCAGCGCATTCCAGTGTACTCTGCAGCTGAGGATGAGGAAATACACCAGAGCCTGGTGCAGGATTATGTAATACTCTTTTCCCGCACCAGCCAGAATCAGCAGGAGAGGGCTGCACTGTGGTAAGACCTGGTCCGTTGGGTAAATGACATAGGCATGCATAATAGGACATATGAGCAGGTACGACATCACTGCAGTTATTTAATCAGAAATGTCCGTCAGCGTGCGTCGGATATCCACAGGCAACAGGTTGCTACAGGTGGTGGGGTGGCTACACATCCCCCACTCACCAGACTGGAGGGACTACTCATAAGTGTTGTTGCTCCAGCCCGCCAACAACATCAACAACAGCAGCAGACCTGCATTATGATGGTGGCTGGAGCCACACAGTAGCAAGACTACGAGCGTGCAGGTAATATGCCATATGTATAGTTGACTGTTGTGTACACTGGTAGTTAATGCATGTGTGAGGTGTGTCCTTGGTTTGTAGCTGTCATCTTAATATTTAATGTGCAAGTGTGATATTCTCAATATCAGCAGCTGACCTGTGAAAGGCAACTGTTGTACTACTGACCTGTATCATACTCAGTAACAATGGCACAGTTGTGCCCACTGACATTAATTTCCTCACTTCTGCAGGTCCCTCCGGTGTAACAGCAATGCAGCCTATCCATGCTGGTGAGTGTGTATTAACAATACCTTTAATAGTCTTGATAATAATAGTAATATTAGGCTCACTTAGTAGTGCTATATGTATACATGCAGGTGTGTCTGTGTCTGTGTGTTGATATCTCGCATACTGAGTAGTGAGCAAGTGTGCAACTGTGTGCAAGTGTGCAACTGTGTGCAACTGTGTGCAAGTGTGCATGTGTGCAACTGTGTGCATGTGTGCATGTGTGCACCTGTGCATGTGTGCATCTGTGCATGTGTGCACCTGTGCACCTGTGCATGTGTGCATGTGTGCACCTGTGCATGTGTGCACCTGTGCATGTGTGCACCTGTGCATGTGTGCATGTGTGCATGTGTGCACCTGTGCATGTGTGCATGGTGCATGTGTGCATGTGTGCATCACTGATAACATTGTGTAGACATTGTAAACTGTGTTTCCTGTTTCCCTCCCACAGGTTCTGGTGCTGCTCTGGTGTCATGCAGCAGGGAACCTGAATCAGGTGCCACGGGTACTGATAATGATGACATCTGTGTAATGGCACAGGAAGGTATGCCAGGGTCCGTCACTGGTCAGCCAATTGACAGTACACAGCTGTCAACCCCATCAATGCACACAGTCATCCTGCCAATACACCCTTTGTCACCAACGTCCCTAGGTGATGGACAGGATACAGTGGGCATTGACCAGGGTAATGTGGTATCTGTGGCACATGCTTCCCCACACAGCAGCCATGGGCATGGCCCTGAGATGGTACCACACAGACAGATGTCCAGGGGTTCTCGTGGGAGCATCCATGGGTGTACTGCCCCTGTCAGACATGCCCACAGAGGTCTTACATCCTCAGCTATGTTTTGGGCTGTCATGCAGGCACAGTCACGTATGGAATGGTACACCAGACAGCATCTGAGGGAGCTGACAGCATGTCGCACAGCCATGACTGACAGTATGCGTGACATTGCGGCTGCCATCCGTAATTTCACCGATGTCATAGACAGACGTTGTGGGGACATATTAGATTGGTTTCACAACTACATGTCCATGAGCCAGGGCAATGGTGGACGGTTGAGGCGTCGACGTGGGTGTATGCCAGCAACAGCAGCAGCTGGCAGTCATCGCGGATGACAACAGGGTCGCGGCCACCCCCATAGTGCCAGCAGCATCCCCAGCAATGCTGGGTCTGTGCTGTCATCAGACCACCCCAGGAGACCACGTGCACATGGCTCTGGACAGGCCCGACAGGGATCTGTGTACAGTCAATGAACACCTGCTTCTGATGACAGTACCCAGTCTGGATTGGTACTGGATATGGTCCGTAGCACCCCTGCAAGGCACAGGTACCGTGTCCGTGGCCAGAGACACTGATTTGTATGACCTGGCAGGTACAGTATATGGCAGCCATGAGGTGGAACTATGTGCATCCATACACACATGTGAATTGACAACACCTAGGGCTACTTCATACACGCACACACTGCATCAACATTGCCCCACCTTCTACTGCTGTCCCTCACCAACACACATACACATACATGTCAATTGGTGGTATCAGTGGCAGACTCAGGTACACCAAGTTCACACCCTGTGCATATGATGAAACTGTGCCACCTCCTGCAATCTTTAACATCAGTGCAGGTACAGGTTAACATGTTGCTGATGCACAGGGTGACTACATGGACGTGTAGTAATAGTATCATGTTGTTAACAGTACTGTGTGCTGATATAATTGTGGGTATATCCCAGCATGCCTGATGCAGTAAGGGTATGATTGTCTTGTACTGTTGTCTACACCCATGGTAAGTACCATAGTGTATCATCTGCACATGTTGGCATACTGGTGGTAAGGATGTCAACAGAAGGCTACATACATAGGTAGTACAGAGGATAAGGTAATGAAAGTATTGATACGCAATGATGGACATGTAAACTGCAAGTGGCATGTTGCCCACACTGGACTCTGCAATGCGGATGTTTGAGGATGTTGATATGTGTGCAGTACTACACGACTGGTACAGGACACACAGGAGTACCCTAGCACTGCAAGCTCACATCTCATACCATGCTAGACAGCCCCAACACACAAAACTAACTTTCACAGGAGGGAGAGTCCCTATAAATGTCAGGGATACTGTGGTGGCTGGACAGGTAGCATACATCCTACTAAGTATGGAACCACTGAGTGAAGGCTCAGTGTCTGTTATTTGACATGTGTATTACTGCAGGTATGAGCACCTGGGTTTCCATCCGGTTATTGTACATCCTGATGGTACATGGTCTGTACACTTGTGTGCACTGAGACTGGACCTTAGCCATCTGACCTGAGTATTTCCATGGACATGTGTATAGTGCCTGCATATTTGCACTGTTACCTACTGGAAGTGGTACAGCTTGTTTGTTGTACAATGGACTACATGCAGCCCTGCTTACCGTAGCTTTGTTTGCATGCATGTTTGCTTGCAGTTACCCTGGAACACTGATCCCACCTGCAATGCAGAGTTACAGAGCTTCTATGGACTCCTAGTGACATCTGCATAGCTTACTATATGTATGTCCATGTCTCACTTGACAGAACATCACTGTTTGTCCTGTTCACATGTACGTTGCCTGTGACACATTGCATATGACTTACCTGGCATTTGTCCACGTGAGCAGTCATATATGCCAGTGCTAACTAATCACAGGCACTACACCCTCACATACTCACCTTCTGTACCTTGTTCCCCATTGGCCCTATGTGCTGTTAATCACCATGGCAATCACAATACTATGGTAGCATGTGCAAAGGTCACTTGTCAGTCACCTCTATAGTACAGTTGTGGAATATGTGGGTCATGTGGCAATGTCACAGCTGTCACATGTACACAGTCAACCCTCTCCCCTATACATGGATGTACAGCACATGTATGAGATGCAACCACATAGCCAAACTGGGGACTAAGCACTCTGAACCCAGTACTGGCATAACCTGTCAGGTGGCATGAAATACTACAGTGACTACAATACCAGTCTGATGTAGACCTACACTGACAGCAATCCAAACACATGAACACATTGGGCCATTCGTGGAGCCTCAGAATAGCATCCTGCCTGAGCAGCACACACCTCTGCAGCTGGCACACAGGCATACGTTAAGCTGGAACACAGCACATGCAACACATAGCACACAAATCCTGTGTGCCAAACAGTCACAGCCTGTACGGCTAGACAACACACCTACTACAGTTGTGTTAGGTACCTTTATTGTCCGGTACAGTGAGGTCCCACTCACCAGGCTGGACAAGGTGAAGGTCACAGTGATATGCCCATGGGACACTATGGTCCACCACATAACACAAGCATACAGGTTAGTCAGAGGCATGGATACATATGACTCAGTCATTGTCCATGCCACTATGGCTGACCTGTGATGTACCTCCCTGGACTACATGATAGGGAACATAGAAGGGCTCTCTGAGCATGTGGCACAGGCTGGTATGACCCTGACCTTGGTTGGCATCATACCCTCACCAGGAATGCTGAAGTGTTACTGAATGCTGATGAATTACTGTAGCTACAACATCCTAGCTGAAAGGTTCCTAGCATGTAGTCACTGCATTGCTATGGAACAACTTGTTACCACTCCCACAACAGGTGAAAACATGCAGCACCTGTTCATCAACAACATGTAGACTATATGCCCCAGACCAAATGTGTATCCCTTGCTGCTAGGATGATACCATATACAACTCACACTGTATATACACATACCACATGCAGCACCTGCACAGAAGACCACAGTCATAATGTTATCCAGTGCAAATACCATGTATTCACATGTAGCAGGCGTCAGACATGGGAACTATTGAAGGTCACAGGTACATATGTGTATTTCACACACACATACATCATCTGTGTCCATTGCCATTACTGGTTTAATCGATGTCATGCATTATTGTGAACAACAACCCACACACATGGGCATTCTGTGTGACAAAAACACGTGGCATGTGTGGAATTCAAAGCCATAGCTAACTGTACTATGACAGTAGTGAGAGACGCAGTAGCAGAGCGTGCTATTTGCATTACTGGGAGATTTGCCCTCTTCTGCTGTACTTGTAGGGTGCTGACATCATCTCTGTGTAGAGATTGGAATATGCACCAGCTGGTGTGTTGTACTGGTTGCCAAAAGGGTCAGTTCTCTCACACATATAATTGCACACACACACACTTGTCATTTGCAGGATTCAAACCCCTACCTAACTATGTTATGACACTCAAGACGGACGCATTAGCAGAGGGTGCTATTTGCCTTAGTGGGAGGTTTTTCTTCTCCTGCTGTAATTATAGGGTGCTGACATCATCAGTGTTTAGAAAGGGGAATGTGCATCCTGTAGTGTGTTTTCCCAGTTGCCAAAAGGGACATTTCCCTCACACAGAATTGCACACACACTAACCCCCCTTACACAAACACACACACTTGCCATTTGCAGGATTTAAACCCCTACCTATGTTATGACACTCAAGATGGACGCATTAGCAGAGTGCGCTATACACATTACTGGGAAGCTTCTCTTCTCCTGTTGTACTTACAGGGTGCTGACATCATCAGTGTTTAGAAAGGGGAATGTGAATCCTGTAGTGTGTTCTCCTAGTTGCCAAAAGGGACATTTCTCTTACACACACACTAACCCCCCTCATCCAAACACACACACTGAGCATTTGCAGGATTCAAACCCCTACCTAACTATATTGTGACACTTGAGGGAGATGCATTAGCAGAGCCCACTATCCGAATTACTGGACATCTGTTCTGCACCTGCAGTATTTATAGGGTGCTGACATAATTATTTCTACAGAGGTATGTGCATCTAGTACTACCTGTCAGGTGGGGGATAGCATATATATGGATTTGCAGCCACCTACTTCAGGGTCAGATATGCACATCAGCACTGGCAGGTTATGTTCTATACCATGCTTCGTGACCACAAGACCTGTAACAAACAACACAACCAGTTTGGACCACCCCTCCCACATCCAGGACACCCACTTTGCTTCCCTGAGAACAGTGCCAAGATATGCAGGTGTTCACATACACCATTCCAGTTGTTAACGTCAGGTACAGGTATATTGTGTGTGGGAACTACTCAGGCCTCTACAACATTACCCTACAGCCACTACAATTTGTGAGTCCATGTGCTATGGCAGAACCACTCACCACAGCCACAAGGGGGAATACATATTGCACCTGACCATCTGCAGCATGGGTACTCACTGTTCCACACCAAAGGTAGACCACCATTGTTGATATCTGACCATACCCACATTTCCCTGGACATCCATATCCCATCCCCACCCCCATGCAAGGTTGTCACTGCAAACAAAGTGTATTTATCAAAAGCAGACTTTACACTTGTGAAGACTAGGGTGGAAGACTTCAAAGGACCCATGCTGGGGGAGTATATAGACCACTCTGCATAATCCTTGACAATTGCATTCTATGAGCATGTGGAAGGTTTGCATTGATCATGCTATCCCAAATATACCCATGACTCCTCCACAACAGGACACCTGTCAGGTGTACACCAGCCATATATGAGCTGTCCAACAGACAGAGTGAGCTAATACATTGCAGAGCAGTAGCCCACAGAGGGAGGGCATCTCTGAACAGTACTGGCATGACACTTCAATCCCTCATAATCATCACGACAAAGTGTTGACAATGAAATTGTCCAGACACTGCAGATAAGGCTCCCCTCAGTCTGTTATTGACGCCCACTTACTGTTAGAGGCCCTCACCAACCCTCTTCCAGTACACACCAACAACATGGATGTGGCTTAGCAAATTCAACCCCTGGGATCTCCACTGCTTGACGGAGGCACAGCACACTAGCCTCACACGGTGCCTTATGTGACCTACTTTACAGTGGCACAGTAGCCTACTGTACTGGGGAGGCAGACGCCAAGCACACTCTGGCTAAGCTGTCATTCCCTAGTGCAAACAGCCTAGTGTTGACCTCTACACCCATATGTTTAATTGTCAGACACACAATATTTGTTGCTGATAGACTGTTTGCAGGTCTTTATTGCCATAGCATTCCCTGTTTCTATGTACAACTTGTGTATCTGTGGAAGATGTTTGAATATGGGTGGGCAGTATGGCAGTGTGTGGAGCTGCAGTTTGTTTAATCAGGCAACACATGGCATCTGTTCAAGCTCTTTGATACTCCTGGTGAGGTACTTTTGGGGACTTTACAGTTGATGGAGGTGTCTGCTGAGGTACATCCCACAGGGGCTATTGTAGTCAATTGTAACGCTGATGAAGGATGCAGAGCCACAATGACCTCCCCTGATCTAGATCTGACAACCTTCATGATTAGGTGGGTATATGGTATGTTTCTGTAACCACTACAGCCACATGCTTGTCCAATGCAGGATATCTATCAACTTGTGTCCCCAGGTCTCTTATTATATGTTAAATACTTAATGGGTTAACACCTATGTGGTAATTGATGTGGTAATTGATGGGCACTTACTGTATATCCACAGGGGTTGACTATACACTTTTCTGCAATTAGCTTGCTAACATGGCTATGGCACCAGTTGTCTGTTTCTATGTGGCCCTTTTGCGGGATGCTTGTGTCAGCTGGAGGGTCAGATATGATGGCCAGTTTGTAGTCCTCTGCAAACATGTTCAGACACAGTCCTTCCATGTTGGCCTGTACCTATGGGACATAAATACCAAACGAGGGAGGTCCCAGGACCAAGCCTTATGGGATGCCAGTTATATCTGGTTTGTAGTCTGACATGGCTGCAGCATTTCTGACCATGTCAGTTCTGTCCTTGGTCTGGTTTGCAACCCCTCTACTGACATATGGGTTTATATTTAAGCTGGTGAGCTTATCTTTAATGAACACGTGGGGTATTGTATGGAAGCCTTTGCAAGGTCCAGCTACGCTGTGTGGACCACATTCCCCTCATCAATGACCTTAATGACTGTTTCAAGTGAGTCAAACATGTTTAAGGGGTAGGATCTGCACTTAAGAAAGCCACACTGGGTAGGGTCCGGTGTCAGTAGGTCCCCAATATCTTTATGTCTGTGGTACATGCTGATCCTTTCCATAGCTTTGCAGACCAAGCTTGTCAGGATTCTGGGGTGGTAGTTTGCAGTATTCATTCACGCAACACCTTTGTTGAGAAGGACCGCTGTTGTTGTACACTGCTCTTTGGGTACATATCCTGTGGTAAGGCTGACATTAAGCAGCAGTGTTATTTGGCATTCCATTCTTCTTGGAGTCCATGTTGGACGCAGCCCAGGACACCATCTCATACCATTTGTGCTGTGTGTTTTGCTGTGTAGATACTGGCTGTTACCTCAGCATCTGCAATGTCAGGGGGCCAGCACTCTGCTGGGATAGATATTTTGCATTGGGGGGGGGGGGTTGCACTGCACCTGTCAGGTTGGATGTTGGCAATATGTGTGTGTGTTTGGTATGTTGTTTGTAATATTTGAGTGATTCAGAGCATATCTGTGAATTCCCAACAAGGTTCCTACCATTAGTTAAGAAAGCCTTGTGATTATCCTTAGTGTCCTTTACAATTTGTATCTTCATAGGTACATAGGTTCATACTAGGCTATCCGCCCTAGGGCATTTATAAGCCTAGCCAGAGTGTGTGTGGCTTTCGCCACCCCTTGCTATGTGAATATTATGGCCATTTATGATTTACTTTACTGTGCCTCTGTCTGGACGTGACACAGTGAAGACCCCCAGTGTACATCTATGATCATCCATCCTCTTGGCAAGATTCCTGTTGAAGAGAGTCAGTGAGGGGCTCTGTCTAACATGGAGTGGGATTCTGCTCCAGGGTGTAGGGAGCCTCTGGGTTATGTATCTGTCCCTCCAGCACATCCTATTTCATTATGTGTTGAGGTTGACATCTCTCACTCTCACAGCTCCGATGGATTTGGGTTTTCTGGGGTGGAGCATGTCCATTACTCCTGTGTTGGACATGGCCTCGTTCAACAGGCATACAACGCCTCTGTGTAGGCAGTATGTGACTGCATTCAGCTGGGGTGTCTACAGCCAGGCAGAATATCACATATATTTGAGACCCTTTATCCTCTTGGTGAGGTACCTTTGAGGTTTATCTAACTGCTGCAGGTGTTGGGTAAGGTACATCCCAAATGAGGCATTGTACTAGATTATGGGTCTGATAAGAGAACAGTATAGGGGCACAATGACCTCTGTTGACGTAGATGTGAATCCTTTCATGATACGGTGTCCAATATAGACAGTCTTCCTAGCCACATTGGCAATGTGAGTGTCACATAACAGGTTACTGTCCACTTGTGTCCCTAGGTCCCTGATTATGTCTTCCATACGTAATGGATTACCACCTATGTGGTAATTTGTGAGTACTTTGTTTGGTATTTAGTGAGACATTCATACTGTCCAGTGTCTTCAGGACGGCTGGATGGGGTTCCTGTGTGTGAGAGTGTGGTCTGTAGCATGCTATGGACTGTACAGCAGTTTTGCCTATGGTTAGTTGCACATGGGTGGTCTCCGATGCTTCGTGCATTGTCAGTTACCTGGACGTGTGGGTGTCTGTGCTGAATATGGATACTCCCCCTCCTTTTATGTTTTGGTCCAGGTTTTGGGGCCATAACGCATGATATGAGGTATAACCTGGTAGTGCTGGTGTGCTGTTAGGATCCTTGCTGCAGGTTTCTGTCACTGCACGGACATCAATGTTCTCCATACTGGGGAGGGCCTCGGGAGCATGCATATTGAGGTTTACACGTCTGGCATTGGTCAGCATTACCCTTATGTTTCTTTCCACTTATGTTTTCTAGGGTGGTGGGTTAGTCTTTTCAGCTTTGCCTACGAAAGGCTCTATGGAGGTGGCAAGAGCCTTATCCAATATCCAGATGTCCAGGGGTAACAGGTGCAAGCCATCCCTGGAACAGCAGCATGGCTTGTCAAGCATGACATCCCAAGCAGACAGACATTGGATCCCCTTGGAATGACACCAGTAATTGTGCCACTTGTTAAAGCTGATCATTCTGTTTGTACTGTGGCATCATTCTTGGTGAGGGTAGGATGCTGCACACGGTCAGTGTCATACCGGCCTGGACTACATAATCGGAGAGCTCATCTATGTCTCTTTTCATGTAGTCCGGGGAGGTACATCTCAGGTCATTCACGCCAGCATGGACAATGACTGCATCATATTTCTACTTGCTTTGGGGTGACCTGCGTACTTCTGTTATGTGGCGTATTGAAGCAGCCTACAGGCAGCTTACTCTACCCTTTCCCTTGTTCAGTCTGGTGAGCGGGACAGCAGTGTGTCTGACTATGGAGTCACCTATTACAACTGTATCAGGCATGTTGTTTCTCCTTCTGGCCTGTGACTGTTTGGCACACCAGCTTTGTGTACTATGTGTTGCATGTGCTATGTTTGGAGGTAGTGGTTGCTTGGGTGTCTGCTTTGGAGGCCTCTGTTGATGTGGTGTGTTTGTAATTAGGTCCGCCGGGAATGTTTTTCTGTGTTTATGTCTTTGGTTTGCAGTTGTGATAGGTCTATGTGAGACTGGTTTTGTGGTGTGTGTGGTTACCTTCTCCTCCTGACTAGTTTTGACAGTACTGAGTTGAGAGAGCTCAGCCTCCGGTTTGGATAAATGGTTGCATCTCTCACATATATTTGTATTTCTTGGGGGGAGGTGAGGGCTGTCTGTGTACTTGGGGCAGGTGTAACATTGCCTCAAGATTCACAGATTTAACTTGTTGTAGCTGGCCTTAGTGGATTGTATGTGTGGACATATTTTATTGCCATACTACTGATCAGTGATTACTTCCCTTTTTATGTTTGCTCTATCATGTATTAGCTTCCTCATTCTCTTGCATGGTTTGGTAATGGCTGGAGTCCACCATGCCAGATGCCTGTGTGTATGGCATTGTGTCTTGGTTTTATTTGGGATTGCATAATCCAAGCATTCCTGGCAGTGTTCATGGAATGCCTGTATAACAGGTTCTGAGGTGTGGCCCATATTTTGCACCTGCACAGGGCCTTTAATGGATTCCACATCAGTTTGGAGGAGTGCAACTTTTGCTTTACACATGTTTTTCACTGTGGTTTTTTGGCCAGGGACTGTGGTCAGGATGTGTATATCCGGTGTGATTACTCTATGGTCTGGTCTTACCAGTGAGGGATACACTTATCATCTTGCCATCCAGTACCCATGTTGCTGATTATCACATACAGTATGCTTACCCCTCTTGTGGGAGTGGAATGTTGTTCCTGGGCATTTTGGTTTATGGATTCTAGGAACTTTTGCCCTACAGTGTTGGAGCTAGTCTAATGCTCCCAGTCTATGTTAGGGTATTTTCAGTCACCCAATATAATGTGGTTTGGAGGGCTTGATATATTCATGTATTCCAGCATAGGCCAAGTGCAGTTCCTGGTGTTAGGATGGCAGTCTGTAGCAGGCTATAAACTGGGAGGCAGTTTTAGCCACTGTTACTTGGCCATGGCTAGTCCATGCTGCTTCTTGTTGTGGTACCAACATGGGGGTGTGGTTATCCTTGACAATTATTGCTAGTCACCCTCCTTTTGCTCCTTTTGTAGCTTGTTCCATGTTTTGAGGCTGTACAGCACAGTATGAGGTGTAACCTGGTAGTGTTAGGGTGCTGTTGTGAGCCTTTACCCAGTTTTCTGTTACAGGACAGATATCAACATTCTCCATACTGGGGGAGTTTAGACTGCATGCATTTTGCTGTTTAGACTTCTGGCATTGGGTAGCATTACATCTAGGTTCTTATCCCTTGTGATACCTATGGAGGTGGGTTTGTGTTTTGAGCCTTACCTATTCAAGGCACGCTGTGGGTAACAACAGCCTTTGCCAGTATCCATAAGGCCTGGACTGATTAGGTGCACACCACCCCTAGCAGGTGGAGCATCATGTCATGCTCAGCATGTCATCCCAGGCTGGCACACATTGGATCCCCTTTGACTAACTGCAATACTTCAGCCAATTATTGCAATTGATCATCTCATCGTCATATTGTGGCATCATGCTTGGTGAGGGTAGGATGTTAGTCAGGGTCATCAAGTTTGCATATACTACATGGTGTTACATTGCTTAACACATGGCATTCATGCCTCAGGTGGTGCTGCAGGGCTGCCTCTGTTGGATGCACATACTACACTCCCTGTACATGTTTGAGAGCAGGTTATGTCATTTTAGGCATCCCTGTTATTATATGAGTAAGTCAGAAAGAAGTATCATTCCCAGGGTTCCAACTGAGCCAGTGTATGTGCTATGCGTTGCCTCTTTGCCAAGGCTAGGGCATACTGGGCATGCCTCCTCCTGCCTACTGGGGCAGGCTCAGGTTGTTCCTCCTCTGAGTCATGCTCTGCCTGTGATGGCCTTGGCAATGGTGGGGGGCTGTTTGGCCCAGCCCTATGCTGGTCCTGCTGCAGCTGTTTTCGCAAGATCATATTATGTAGCATAGCACATACCATGACAATTTGGGTACATGTAGTTGGTGAGTACTGCAAGGCTCCACCAGATGTGTCTAGACACCGGAACCGTGACTTGAGCAGCCCAAACGCTCGCTCTATTACATTACGTGTTTGTGCGTGTGCCTCATTATTGCATTCCTGTTCAGGTGTGTGTGCGTTTCTGATGGGTGTCATCAGCCACGGCTCCAGTGCATAACCTGCATCCCCCACTAGGTGTCCATGTGGGATGTCCCCATTGGCAAATGTCTGGTACAGCTGTGTCAAATGCCAGATATGGGAATCATGGTAGCTCCCAGGGCAGCCATCACACACATTCATTATTATGCCCTGGGCATCACACGTGACCTGGCAGTTGATGGAGGGGAAGCCCTTGTGGTTAATGTAGGTCCTATCCCACTCACTGGCTGGTGCTTTGATGCGTATGTGCGTGCAGTCTATTGCACCCACTACCTCAGGGTATTCCGCTATTTGCTGGAAGAGACGCATATTGCTGGCCAATACCTCACGGGCATTGGGGTAATATACATGATCACCGACATGTGCTGACATGGCATCCAGGAACTGGTGCAGTACCCTGGAGGCTAATGCCTGTGATATCCCCATCATATCACCGGTTGGTCTCTGGAAGGTACCTGTTGATAGTATTCTTAGGCCAACACATACCTTGGTTTCCACTGGAATGAGTTCCCCTCTGTTGGTTCTGTGTGTGAGGCGTGGCCTGCACAGCTCAACAATTTGCTGCAGGAGGTCTCTGTCCACTCTATAGCGCTCCACTATCTCCAGCTCATGTAACCCTTGGTAGGTGACCCTGGGCCTGTACACTCTTCTCCGTCTCCTCATTGTGGGTTGTCGTGCACCATTTGCATTGTCACCACCCTAACCAAGTAGCCTATGTCTCCTTATGACAGCTATGGCAGCCCCTAGCATTTCTGCTCTGAGTTCAGCTTTTTCAGTTTTCACTTCTAATAGCTTACTCCTGTCTTGCAGTGTCTCTTGAGAGAAACATCCTGCACTGCTGTTTGCAGAGTTTTAAGTGCTTGGCTGGGCTACTATTCTGCCTGTGTAATTGCCTGCTTCTAATTGTTTTCACCTGCTAGCTCCAGCAGTAGTCCCTGCTAGCTTCCTACTAATTCTGTTGCTTCCTGTTTCCTTTCTGTTTCCTCAGGGGGTAGCAACGCTCATACCAGCAGAAACACGCTCACAGTGGCTTACACATGCGCACACATGCTTACACAGTTCAGAATCGTCTTATTCGGGTTAAAACGCGTGCACACCAGCGCAAACAGTCTTACAAGTCTGCCAACAGGCTCCCACATGCTCAGTCTGCCTTACACTCACGCACACTGCCCTACTCGTGCCTCATGGTGTGCACACGTGTGCATGCACGCCCAGCAAGAAACTTTGGTGTAAGCAACAGTGTACACCTTCCATTTCTTGACTTTCCCATGCATATCTTGTGGCACTCCTCTTTCCATGATATGTGTCTGACATCTGTCATGTAACACTGACCTCCAATGAACTGCATTTCTTTCTGCCATTTCCCCCTGTGATGTCACCTATCTCCTACTCTATTCCTCCCCCTTATGTATCTCTTACACTACTCAGAATGTGCTCATTTGCTATGTGACAGTGTAATTCAGTATCCTAACACTCATTTACATCAGATTGCCTACTAATGCTTAGTTACATGTCTTAGACTCAGCTTCTCCCTTAGCAACCACTAAACGGTGGCCATGTTGTTTTTGGTCTGCTGGTCCCTGCATTGTAAATCCATGTATTGCATAAAACCCACATTTGTGGGTTTATAACCTTCATTTTTATGTTTTATATAGCGCAGCCCATTTGCGCGGGGCTGCGCTGTGTTTAAACATCGGCGATCGACGAAAAAAAAAATGTATTTGTCATATTTGCATCGGGGTACCTTGCCAATGGCCACATATTTGGCCATTGGCATGCTGCCTGACACATATGCACCCTTTATTTGGAGCTGACATGGCTCCATTGTGTTATTTGCAGAAACGTACTCAGTTGTCAACTGAGTACATTTCTGCAGCTAAAATGGCTCTTACACAGGCTGCTTTGGGCTTCCTGGATTGCTAATCTACCTCGGCTGCAAGTGAGGTGATTAGCATATCCACGCCCACTCCGGGTAAGAGACGTTTTAGCTGGTCTCTTACATGGAATTTTGGGCTGTTCCTGGATCGCGAGGGCTGCATGGAGTCTTACACTACTCTTAGACTCCGTGCAAGCCTTCGTGAATCCTGCCCAGTGTCTTTTTTAAAGATTTAAACAAAACTATTACAGCAAGAAATTACTTTAACTGTAAAGGGTGGTATAATTTATTTGGCTTACTGCTGCAGCTTGGAAAGTTTTTATATAGAGAAGACCATTAGGACTCTCTCCCAGGGAATATATGAACACAATGCAGCTATCAGAAAGAAAGATTTTACTAATTAATTTGCCAAACATGCCTCAGTTTGTTCTAATTTTAGAAAACATTATTATATTTTTTTTGTTAGATGCTGTTGATCAGACTTGTTTTGTACATAGTTTTAGTAATATATTAAAACTTATAGAAGTTAGATGGCAAATTGCTTTAGCCACAGATCAAAGAACAGGGTTGAATGAATTTATTAATATCAAGTATGTGTTAAAAACTAATGTATTTAATATAATTTGTTTAATATTGTTATTGCAGTTGGTTGTTATTCAGTATTAATGCTCAACAATTAACATTTATTATTTTTTATAATGTTTTCATTACAGATTAGTGTGTGTGTGAATTGTGTTTAGGGTTTATTTATTGGGCAAGAGAGCTGTCATTTATGCCTATGTCATGTTAATATGATTATTTAATCCAGAATTGATGGTAGTTTACTGTTCAGATGAAGTTCTTGATTTAATGAAGAATGGAAGCATTAAACGTCACTTTGGTGTGGCAGCAGCTTTTTTCAAAATGGGTTACTAGGGTGTTTTTTAGTATTTGGTTTAACCAATCCACTTTTTTGCTGTTTAGTTTAGTAATTATTCAGGGTTGTTCTTCATTCCTGTATTTTCTCTATGCATCTCCCATAGTGCTGATAGAACATTAAAGTGTAATAATATTTAGAAACACTATTAACTACGTAAGAGTAGATTTTGGAGTGTCATATTTCTGGCACATCATTACTAAAAATGAGTCAAATAGCAACTGTAAGTATATCTTTTGAGCAGGAGTGGGTAGACAGCACAGTATTTGTTGATGAAAAGAGCATTAGAAACATTATTCTGTATCTCCACCGATCCAATGACTTGATCTGCTAACAGCAGTCGTTTATATTACATTGCTTTTCCTAGATTTCATTGAGAAAAAGAAATGAAGCTTCAATCAGATGAAACAAGTTGGTCAAATCTTTAGCTTAATGATCTGACTATATAAAGTGCCAGTAGCATGAGGGAAACCCACTGCACACCATTCTTGCTTACATGGATTAGGTCAACATTCAGATATCTTCTGACAAAAGAGCATTCCCAAATCGCAGTGCAGTCATTTTTTAAAGGAGGATTAATCGATGTGTTTGACATTGTCAAACAGATATCGATGAGTTTAAAAGCAACTTCTTTACCTATATGAAAACCCATTATGCTTTGTTTTACTAATAATTCGAAGTTCATTTTTTGTACAGTATTATTTATTTCTTTTTTGATACAAAATACCACATGGTGCCAGCTTGTAGTTTGTGGATTAAAAGAAAACATGTCTGCAATAATATTTTGAATTAATTTTTTGCAGACAGCTCATATATTTTTTATGAGTTTGAGAATCATCGGACCTTCTCTTGGGCAAGTGGCCCATTCATTCCTCATACACTGTGTTGAGACATGACTGAGAGTAGCAACTATTTAGGCAGCTCTCAATTCTAGTTGAGCCGTTACTTTATACAGCTCTAACCCCACAGTGCATGTCCAGTACTATGGTCAACATATAAATGGCATCAGTAAAGGCTTATCACTTGCTTCCATGAATGCTGTAAGCTCTCAGCACAGCACTCCACCCCAAACACTTGTAGCCATCATGCCGTGATGGTCTTCTGTTTCAACCTGGGATTCAACTACTAAAGAAGAACATTCACCCCAGACACATGCTTCCACACCATTTCTTGAAATGAGGCAAGCTGTCAAACCTGTGTCATTCTTCTCCTCCCTCATGGTAGCTCCAGCAGTTAATCAACCCTCTAGTTGAACTCAAGTCACCTGGAGTCAGATTGAAGGCTCTAACTGTCATTGGCTGACTGGGTTCATCCCACCAGTTTAGTGATCTCTCTTCAGAGAAGGCCAGAGGTTGTATTTATACTACTAGGGAACATTTGTCAAGGACATCAGGGAACTTTTCCTTCTCTTTTCAATAGGTGCCATGGGATCTTTTACTTCAAATACCACCAACTGAAGCAATGTCTCATCCAATAGATAAAATGCTCAAGCGTGCAACATCCCCAGTGCAGTGCAACACCCCCCAGTGCAGTGCAGCATCCCCCTATGCTGCACTGCAATGTCAGCATTTTGAAAATTAATCCAGTTACGTGGAGTGTTCATAGAACCCACAGTCTTCAAATACCAAAATCAAGCACACAGCTGTTGAACCACTGATACCATGCATCTAAAGTCATTCAAATTGTTTAGGGATGGTTCTGTTATCTCTTTATTCCAGTGGTTATTCCTCATGTTTTTGGCTGGCAATAAGTGCAACAAAACAGTTAGGTTTGCATTTCAGCATTTATAAACCCATAATTTTTTATGCTGCTGGCTTTTATTCATCAAACAAACTCAGATTCTTATTGCTAGAACATATACTTTATTTATGTTGTACATAACTTATAGAGATAATTGATTGACTTGTGTGACTAGATGAATTTCATCTAATAGCTGATACAAAAAAAAATAACAGTTATGTTGCCCTATAAGGACAATTGGCTAAGAATCCATGATCACACACGTCTGAAGGAAAGTTTTCATGCAGCTTTAGTAATTTTATTTGCTTATTTATTTATGTGTTCATGTATTTTATTTATTTATTTTTATTGAGAAGTGGTATATTTACAGTATAATAACTTTTCTTACAGCTGCTATGTCTTTATAATTTAGGAAGTGAGGAAATGCCTGACCAGCTTTTAGACAGGTGGACATATTTTCCTGCGTGATTTATAAACGAGCAGTGAAGACAAGGAACAGTGATCCAGCTGCATACACAGATATCTAAAGCATCATGCATAATGAAAAACTGAGAGTCAGAAATCTGCATATATGTTGCAACCAACAAATATCATCTATTTTTTGGAACTATTCAGTAGAAAACAGGATATAATTTTTAAGGTCCTATAACAGCTTTTATTTTAGAAAACCAATACCTGAAAGAAATCAATGCATTTCAAGTGATTTCAGAAATGCTAGCTTTTCACTACATTTGAACTCTCCAACCATACATTCTTGTGAAGCAGATGATCTCATGTTTCATTAATAGGTTTTAAAATTATACCAGTTTTAACTCACCCTTAAGAACTCTCATACTGTAAACTAAAGATTTAGTTATGATTGTACTCTATGAGTTGCATTTTGTTAGAAAGTCATTATAAATGTATGTTTCGAATAATTGCAGAGAAATATCTTGCAACAGTTTTAATATTGTTACCAACCACTTTAAACGTGGATTAATTTGTTCTGCAGACATTTAATCTTCTTCCCTCAGTTGCTACTTAGTAATGACCGAAACATTAAGTGAATTAAGATTTAAAGTTGAATTAAACCATTACTCTGGAACTTCAATTAAACAGTATGGATTGCTTGCCCCTGGCCATGACCGGCTACAAAAATATTTAAAGGAAAAAAAAAAAGCACCATGTTTGGGAGGTACTACCACTAAATCTCTGCTTCTGAGCGAGAGCTTAATGACTCAAACCATTCTGCCCTCAGATTAATGGAGCACGTTAAAGTATTAGAGGAAGCACTTAAATTCCTTCTGATGTTTTCATTATGAATTCTGGAGTGGCAGACCTCATTTGCAATAATGCATAAGTAATTCTAAAAATGAAAAAGTCAATTCTGTATGCCTTTAAGATATTATTAACCTGTGTAAAAGCTGACGCAAATGTAAAATTACCATGTATAACAGACTTTTACTAAAACCTATAATCTTCATAGAATTTATATATTGCAGTAAACATATTACCTCATACTGCATATAAAGTCAAGCAGACTGATTAACTGTAACATTGATTGCTAGCAGTCCTTTAATGAATATATGCAATACATCACTAATGACCATTAGTGGCATGTCTCATGCTATTATTATTTATCTTGGCATTAATTATTTCACATTTTTGCACTGTCAGTGCTGAAAAATACATCCAGCCCAGTCAAGATCATTGAATTATGTTACAGATTTAGGGTAAGCTACATATTGTGTAGATTAAGGCAAAGGAGTCTAAGGTACAGTTTTAAAAATCTAGGTGGAATTCATTTGCATAATACATTGTCAGTCAAGTAACATGTTATGCTTGTAAACCTATAAAAAGGATGCATCTCAAGACAAGCTCTTGATTAGGGAACCTTTTCTGAATCTGCTGGGTTTACACTTCTGCAGCTCTTTTCTGAAATTAAAACTAATTAGATGGCCAGTAATGAATTTATAGGAAATAAGTCATGCTACCAAATAACAACATTTGTATTATGTGATAGGCAAAAGTTCTGTGTCTTCACATTATTTGTATTAATTTTAGCCACTAATAAATGGAAAAAAGCCATGTGTGTTCTGACCTTACTTGACATGAACCAGTTATGGATTTTAACATATCTTCTTATTTCCATTCTACAGTACAGACAACTATGGGGGTATTCAATAAAGCCTACATGGTCATTTTTGACCAGCATGGCTGCAAATAGTTTAAGATTCAGTAAACTCTTGAGTTGCAGCACACACTCATGTACAAGCAAGGAAACCTTTGTGACATGCAAATTATAGCATAAGTAGTTGAATTGTATGCTAAAGAAGCAAACCAACATGGTGAAGGGATTCAGCAATCTGTAAAGCAACCGTGTAGACTTTGTGCACATGTTGCCCATGTATTCAAAGGTTTTCCAAATACAGCCATGGAAAGCAGTCTACATGAAAACAAGACCAAGTAAAAGTCCATGGATTTGTACAGAACTGATGGTAACATGTAACCCCATGCACATTGTCCCCAGGATTCAATAAAATCCATGTAGGCTCCATGTACAGCCTACATGGAATGTACCTGTGTACACAGCCATGGTTTCCCCTCAGCAGCATGCCATGAATATTAATCATGGCGTGCTGTCGAGGGAGAGCATAGTAACAGGGATATTGAATCCATGTAGGCAGTCATGAAGAGGCTGTCCCATGGTTGTGGACTGTCCAGAGAATTCCTGGACAGATGTTATGTAGAGGGTAAGAATCTTTGTAATGTACCCTACTAGTGTTGAGTTGTGTGACTTAATATTTTGTGTTTTAATATTCTAAAGTTTTTTTTTTATTTTTTAATGTCTGTTTGTGCTGCGTGGTGCAGAGTGCATCAGTGCTGAGCTGCGGTTACATCTATTATACAGCTGACACCTGCTAGACATTTAAAAATAGAAAATAAAAATAAAAATGGTCCAGGCTACCAATAAAAGCAATAAACTTTTATATAAATACACAAATGAGCGCTTTCGTCTTGAGGCAAGACTTCTTCAGATAAAACAGCACAAGTGCTACACATAGCTTATATACCTATCACAATTACTGTTAATTAAAATTTAAAGCACCATACCCAAATAGTAAAATATATGGGTTAAAATATATGAAATATGTGTGTACATATACATTTGTGTATGACACTATACCATCTTATAATACAACATACAAATACAACAATATACAAATATACTAGCAAAAATGTTTACCCTTGCTTACTTCTAAAGGAATATATATGAAAGAATAGTCAAACTCTGACTGCTTTAGCTGTCAGCACTGGTTTGATACTAACATATCCATTAAGACCAGGTGGAATATTTGCCTTCAACCTCAACTGCCATTTCAATTCTCTATTTAACAATATATTTTTCATATCACCACCCCTAAGATTGTTTTTAATAACATCAATAATGCCAAATTTAAAACCACAAAAGGATGAACATGAAACTGAATGCTTGAACAAGGCACTAGTGTCTTTTCCAGTCCATATGTCATACATGTGCTCATGTACCATTTTTATTTTTTGTGAAGTTATTTAATTTTATTGTGAGTTTGGACATCTAAAAATAGAAACTGGATGTAATTAATTATTATATCTGTTTTTGTTTTTTTTTTTAATTGTCCGTTTTGCATGGTGCAACACACAGCGCAGCAAAGCTGAGTTGTGCTTATACATACAGAGCTGACACCTGCCAGATATCTAAAAATCGAAACCAAATATAATTAATTATTTATTTCTTATGTTTAACCCCATTTAGCATGGCGCTGTGCTTAGCAATGCTAACAGGTGGCTTATTAGTGTATGTGAAGCTATACTAGTTTACATAATATCCAAGTAACTAAATCAGTAGAGTTATGGCCTAAACCTTAGTAGGTCCTGGGATTGAGTCCTCAGCAGCATACCTCTCAGCCTCTTAGTGCAAGACATCTGGAAAAAGCCTCACAAAATTTGGGGGAAAAGGACCAAAACTAGGGACAGATTTTAAATAATGCTCTTATAAACTTAGAAAGTTGATAGAGTAGCACGGTTTGTTTTAACATACATTTTCTAAAGGATTATAGGTTCATTGGTGTTTATTAGGCTAATCACCACAAGGGCCTTTTTATGCCTAGCCATGCATCCCAAATCTCTGACAAGTTCTGATACTCTTGATAAGTGTAAGCATGGGTCTGGGAGATGAACCATTTACAGGTTACCTCTGACCATTAGAGACGTAGGTGCCAAACCAGAGATGAATTTTCGGTTTCCCATCCAATTGTCCAAGTTGCACATGAAATGGGTTAGGGAGGAACTCTGCTTCACATGGATGGGAAGTCTGTTCCATAGATGAGGTAGTCTCTAGGCCACATACCTATCTCTCCAGCAGGTCCTATTTATATAACAGGCAAGGTTTAAGTCTTTAGAATGGATAATTCTGGTTCTGTTTGTACTGTGAATATGCAGGAGGTCCATGAGAGTGAGGTCTGACATTGCCCTGTATGCCAGGGATAGATCTCCCCTCAATAGCCTGTAGGAGACAGAATACAGGGATAGGGTCTTGAAGCTGTTGGCATAGGACATATTACTTATGCCCTATATTCTTTTAGTGAGGAACCTCTGTAGATGTTCCAATTGTTGGATATGCCTGGTTAGGTACATACAAAAGGGACACTGTACTCAATGATAGGTCTGATGAATGCCGAATATAGTGGAACAATGATTTCCATGGATTTAGATGCCATTCATTTGTTTATAAGTTGCACAACATAGAATGATTTCCTCACCACTGTAGACACATGATGATCAAAGGCTAGATTACTATCTATGTGTGTCCTAAGTCCCTGATTACTGGGTCAATTCTAAGGGGTGTGTTGTCAATATGATAGTTACCAGGGATGGATGACTTCCCAAAGGATACTATTATGCATTTCTTCACATTTAGTTTTAGTCCATGGCTCTGACACCAGTTGTTTGCCAGCCCCTCCTGGAGAACATTTGTGTCAGTGTGAGATTAAATAACAGCTCCTAATTTGCAATCATCTGCAAATTTAGTCAGCCACAGACCACTGACACTGGCCTTGACTTCTGAGAAGTAAATGCCAAAAAGAGGTGGTCCAAGGACTAATCCCTGAGGGACTCCACTTGTGACTGGCCTCTTTGTAGAGGTTGACTCCCCAATTCTAGCTTCCCGGGTCCTGTCTGTGAGCCAGTTGGTTATCCACTGGGTGACATACGGGTTTGTACCTAGCCTTCTGAGTTTGTTAACAATACTTGAGTGGGGTATTGTGTCAAATGCCTTGGCCAGGTCAAAGTAGGCAGTGTAAATTACTTTTCCCTCATCCATTGGTTTGGTGAACTTCTCAAAGAAGTCCACCAGGTTGAGTAGGCATGATCTGCCTTTGATGAAACCAAACTGTATGGAGGTTTACTATATCTCTGTTGATCATCTCCATGATAATTCTTTCCATGGCTTTACATATAAGACTAGTGAGGCTTATGGGTCTGTCGTTTCCGGAGTCTGTAGATGGCCCACTTTTGTGCAGAGGTAATGATTGTTGCCTTTTTCCAGTAATGAGGCACGAAGCCTGTCTGGAGGCTACAGTTAAATAGTAATTCCTAAAGCCCCGATAGGTCATGTTTCATGCTATTTAGAAGGCATCCTGGAATATTGTTTGGGCTCATTGATGCAGTGCTATTGGCCTTACAGAGAGCATTAAGGACCTGTTCCCTAGTGATGGAAGGGGGAGTTATATTTGATGTTATTTCCTGAGGGAAGGTTGAGGGGGAGAAAGGGGTAAACTTGGAGCTGAATTTATCAGCAAGGGGGGTTTATCTTTTGGCTCAGTATGGGTGACTCCATTTACAATGAGCTCTGCACACAATTGTGTATTGCCTTTGAGGTTGCAGACATGGCTAAAGAATGCTTTGTGGTTATCCTTGGCCTGGGAAGCCAAACTTACCTCAAATTTGGCTTTGGTGGACTTTATTTGTCCTCTGAGTTGTTTGTTTAGTTTGATGAGAATGGTTTTATCCTGCTGGGTGCTGCATCTCCTAATTTTTGACATGATTTTCTTCCTCCTGTTATACAGCTGATTGATTTTGTGATTCTACCATGGTGGCTTGTTTTTTGAGTTAGCTCTGTACTTATTCCTGGTGGGTACAGCTGCCTCTATGCAGCTATTAACATGCTTGTACAGGGTTTCTGTGAACAGTTCTGTATAGGCAGAACTGTTCTCAAGGCTTATGGGGCTTGAAATTTTGCCAGTTTCTCATTTAATAGCAGGAGGTTAGCCTTACAATGGTTCCTGAATACTCCAGGTTTAGCTGGGTGCCCAGGTTTTATTTTTACTTCAAAGGAGACCATTTTGTGGTCTGACCTTACCAGGGAAGGCATTACAGTAGGGGGTGTGCAACAATCTCCCATATTAGTGTGGACGAGATCCAGTATGGTTGCACCCCTGGCTGGTGTATTGACTATCTGGTCCATCAAGTTTGTGTTTATAAAATCCAATAATCTCTGTGCCTGTACATTTGGTGTCATATAGGATTCCCAGTTAATAGTGGAGTAATTAAAGTTACCCATGGCTATGGTATTAGGTTGGATGGTTAGTGTTTCTAATAAGTTTAAATACATGGTATGGGTTTCTTGGGTCACAGAGGTGGACCTATACCTTGCAAGGAAGTGGTATTGGATTTTACCTATGGTGATTTCAATATGGATCAGTTCAAGTGCATAGTCCTGTTTGATCAGCCTTGAAGTATATTTATTTTTGATGTAAATAGAGACACATCCACCTTTAGTCCCTGCCTGTGAAGTAGATGGGCTAAATGTGTGAAAGGCATTATAACCTTGCACTGCTGGTGTGCTCTCTGTGGCTTTAAACCATGTGTCAGTGTCTACAAAGACATCAGCATTCTCTAGGGTAAAGAGAGCTTTGAGGGAGTGGAGTTTTTTGTTCAGACTCCTAGCACTGCGCAGCAATACCTTTAGATTTTCTTGGTTTTGATTTGCTATGTCAGAAGTACTTTCAGTTTAGCACTGCCTAAAAAAGACACTGTGGGGAAGACAATGTTTTAGCTAATATTCGAAAGCCTAGAGGGGAGAGGTGCAGACCATCCCTGTCAAAGCAGTGTGGTCTGTTGGCCATCTCCTTCCATGCTGACAAATATTGCACCCCCTTTGAATGACACCAGAAACTAAGCCAATTATTAAAGACAATCATCTTTTGTTTGTATTGTGGCATCATTCTTGGAGAAGGTAAAATGCTGCTCAATGCTAGGCTCATACTAGCCTGAGACACATACTCCAAGAGCTCCATGATGTCTCTGTTCATATAGTCTAGGGAGGTATGTCTCAGGTCATTTACTCCCACATGGACTATTACTGAGTCATATTGGTAATTGTGATCCAATGACTTGAGTGCATGCTCAATGTGATGGATCCTAGCCCCTGATAAGCAACTGGCACTAAGTTTCTCCTTACTCACCCTTGTGAGAGGGACATCAGTGTGTCTCATGATGGAGACGCCAATGAACAGAATGTTGGATTGTGTGGTGACTTGCCATATGGGCTTAGAGGTAGTGACTTCATGAGATGTAGCTGTATGTATTCATGTGGGTGTTGTTTTGAAAGACTGCATTTGGAGCTGCTGAGGGTATTTGTTATGTGTACTTTGTCTTGAAGGTCTTTATGATTTAGGAAGGTTACATATAAGTTCATAGTTTCATAGGTTCATAGGTTGGTACGAGCCTAGGGCCTATACAAGCCTAGCCATAACAGTTCTCTGGATATTTCTTCCCACAATATTTACTTCCCTGGACCCCTGTCTAGCAGGGTGACTGACGTGATCCCCAGGGTGAATTTCCTATTTCCCATCCCATCCAGTCATCAAGGTTCCTTTTGAAGAGGGCCAAGGAGGTGCCATGCTTGACATGTATGGGCAGTCTATTCCAGAGTATGGGAAGTCTCTGGGTCAGGAATCTATCCCTCCAGCATGTTTTGTTCATTGTGATGACAAGGTTTAGATCCCTGGAGCATATGGCTCTGAGGGATTGGGATTTCTTTAAGTGGAGCATGTCCAACAGCTCAAGGTTTGACATGGCCTTGTATGTTAAGCAGAAATTGCCTCTGAGTAGACGATATGCCACAGAGTATAGGTGGAGTTTTTTTAGATGGTCAGCATAAGGCATCTGCTTTAGGCTTGTGATTCTTTTAGTGAGGTATTTCTGCAGCCTTTCCAGCTATTTCAGATGTCTTGTGAGGTACATACCAAATGGGGCATTGTACTCTATAATGAGTCTAATGAGGGATGAGTACAGTGGGACAATGACCTCCTTTTTTCTAGATGAAAAGTGGTTAGTAATTAGGTGTGCCACATAGAAGTATTTCCTGACTGTTGTGGCGATGTGGTTATCGAAGGTGAGATCACTGTCCACCTGTATCCCTAAGTCTCTCATCACACTTTCGGTGTTTAGTGTACTGCCACCTATGTGGTAATTCATGGGTTAATGTGTTTTTTCCCAAAGAGGATAACTATACATTTCTTGGCATTAAGCTTGAGCCCATGGCTCTGGCACCAAACATCTATTTTTGTAAGGCCCTTTTGTAGAATATCCACATTATTTGGGGATTCAATAATGGCTCCCAGTTTGCAGTCATCTGTGAACTTTGTTAGCCAGAGTCTCTTAGTGTTGGCCTGTACTTGAGAGAAGTAGATGACAAACAAAAGTGGTCCCAGGACTGAACCCTGAGGTACTCCACTTGTCACTTGTCTGGAGCTGGATTTGGAGTCGGCTACTTTTACAGTCTGGGTTCTGTCAGTAAGCCAGTTGGCAACCCATTGAGTGACGTAGGGATTTATGCCCAGCTTAGTAAAGTGTCTCACCATATGCAGGTCCATATGTCTGCTCTGAATTTTGTGTGACGGGTGCAGTGTGTGTACTACTGACAACCTTAATGACATTAGGAGTACTTTTTTATGTGAGAGCTTTGCCTCCAGTGACATTGTGTAAATGCTTCTCTCACATACCATATCAGCTTGCTTGAGAATTAACTGGTTGTCAGTAAACATGAGACAATTTCTACATTGCCTCAGGATGCCCATATCCACCAAGCCATTAATGGAGGCAGTAGGAAAGTTCATAGGTCCTTTTTTATTGATTAGACAGTTGGAGTGAGAATATCAATTACTGTCAGGAGTATCTGGTTTGCAACTATGTGGACAGTGCTTGTCACTGCAAACTAGTTGTCCTGTGTGCAACTAGGTATTGGAAAAATTTCAATTGCGCTTTTACTGGAAAAATGTCACTCAAGGTGTCTGAGTCTGTACAGAGTACTGCCAAACACTTGAGGGGAAACTAATACATAGACCTAGAAAATTTAAGAATGAAGTATTTAGGCAGATATTCTGAAGTTAGAAAAAAATCAAGCAGTACTTACTGAAAACAAAGAGTTAGCTTGTCAAGAATGATGAAAAGAGGGGAGTCGCATGAATGGCTGCTGCCTGGCTACTACTAATGCTGATCTCACCACAGTTTCACTCTGTTGGGATATAATGCTCCTTTGCTTCTTCTCTCACCAGAAGAAATGTTGGCACCAATCCCAAGAAGAGAAGCAGGCCACAGCCTGTTTAGTGATCCACAGTCTTTTCCCAGATGATGCAAGGATCTGTAGGCTTGTAGCCTTTCTCTAATAGATGCATCTAATAGCAACCACACCAAACAGGTACGTTAAGCATAGACACTCACTCTCCAACCAGAAGCAGTCAGAAATCAATGCACTCTGCTCCTTTTCTAACCTGGATCAGGATATAAGCACAGATTCCAAACTGTCACCTATAAAGCAGTTATTAGGCTTTCTGGTGATCAACAGTCTCCAGGAAATAATGTCTCTATACTCCTTCTCTCACCAGGACAAAACAGAAGCACTAATCCCAAGATGACTACTGAGAGGCAGAATGTGGGCTCTCCTATAACTGGTGGTCTTGCAATAGATGCTTAAAGGTACGATGAATAAAAAGGGTTTATCCTAAACACTGCAGTGTGCAATAAGCAGTTAGATATGAAAGTGGGTAACTTAAGTTTTAGCTGTCTAAAAAGTTAAGTTTTAGTGGAGACCCACTATTTTTAAAAGAGCAGGATAGATTGAAAGGGGGTGGGTACTTTTGTATTCTGGTACTGTAGAATACAGTAGGATGGCCAATACATTTAAATAGTTGAAGGGGAATGATTTCACAAAATGAAAATCTTGTGCTTACTCAGACCACCCAGTGAAAGGAGAGAGGGAACGAGATATATGGTCAAATTTACATAAAGGGCAGGGAACTAGAAACAGAATGGTGCTTAAGAAAACAATAGTAACAGGGTAGGAGGGTGCGAAAAAAATTCTGTCTGACTCACAAGAAACAGAGCTATGACCACATTTCAAGTTTTAATATGCAGTTAAAAGCAGAATGCAAGTAAAACACAGTGTAAGGAAAACAAATCACAGTATACAAAATAGAAAAAGTCAATAAAGTAATACAAAAGAAATAAAAATCAAACTAACCTTTCCCTCACAGCAAGCTGTGCAGAGTCTAAGCCTTTTCGGTAAAACTATGAAATGTTTTATTTTGCCCCTTAAATAGAATGTTTTAAGTCCAAAATTCAAAAGTATGTCATTATTTAGTGACTTCAATCTACAGATCGTCCCAGTGATTTGCCAGAAAGCTACACATTTTATGGGGAACAGACCCAAAATATAAGCCAAACATTTGGACAGTTGAGAGGTATGCTCAGCGGTCATACATTTTATTTAATTTAGTGTAATTTTTTTTCTTTAATTTAAAAACAAAATTGTTACATTGGGAAAAGATGCACAGTGCTAAGCACTGCTTAAACATGGGTAATGGTTAATGCTGTTTGCACATTGCTAAGCTTCATTTAAACACGGTTTTGTGAGTTTATGTGACGGTCAGCTCCGCTTAGCTGGTTTGCATGAGTAACACACAGCGTTTTTGAATGTTTCAGTTTGATGTGTAAGGGTGGGAATACAGCCTATATTAAGGGCAATAGGCTGGAATTCTGCACCATTCATTGAAGTCTTACCATCTGCTGATATGCCAGGTGGTGTTGGTGTGGGTGCATGCTTTCGGGTGCAGAGGTGGGGTGTGCAGGAGCCCAGAGTGTCTGTTGTGCTCCTGGTCCAGAATTACAAACCTCAGTTGTTACAGGGTGATTACCAGGGTTCAGAATGTAAGGCTCAGGCCTGGGATTAGTTGGCCAGGGATCTTACCAGTGCTACTGGTATATTCCACACTAGTGAACAGTGTCATCACCACTATGATGATCTGAAGTGAAGGAAAGGGGAACCTTAGACACCTGGGTCTAAGAGGTGAGGGACTGGCATGCCCCACAGATAAGTAAATATATTTGTCACTACATTACTAAAATACAAACTGAATCTGTGCAAAACTCTCATGCATAATGGTGTACTTCTCTTTCAACAGCTGCAGCTGAACTTGCTTGGAATGTGCAATCTCATGGTGGGCAACTGGCCAGGATGTATCATGAGTGTGGTAAGTATGGACATTTTATAATAACTGTAGTGCAATAAACAATAAACAATAAACAATACCAATAACAATAATCAGTAAGATGTAAAGCAAGATTGTGGTTTGATAACTACTGTGTGCAGCTAACTGCTGTAGGGCTATATTCAGTGCATTTGTGTTCTACTTTCACTGCAGTCAACTGTAACACTAAATAAATAAAAGAATTCAAAAGTACTTGCTTTTTAAATGTATTGCACAACCCACTGTATGGTTCAAGGCTGTCTGCAGGCCACTTTCAGTCACATAATGCTCTTTTTTTCTCCCACTACAGTAACAAAGTGTATGGGTGAGCTATCCCACTTTATCAGCAGATAAAGTGTGTATATTTCACAGATTCTAAGCTCAAAACCAATAAAGTGTAAAGCAGGATTGTGGTATCATAACTAAAGTGTTGAAATACTTGCAGTAGGGCTGTATTAATTATGTCTGTTCTAATGATGCTGCAGTCAGCTGTAAAACTGCAATAACTGTAGAATGCAAAAATAATTGCCTGATAAATATATCGCATGACCCACAATATGGTTCAAACTGTCTGCAGGCCACTTTCAGTCAAAGTGTATGAGTGAGCTAACCCACTTTATGGGCAGATATCATGCATACTTGACATATTCTAAGCAGCAAAACCAATAAAGCATAAAGCAGGATTGTGGTTTCATAACTAATGTGTTGGAATACTTGCAGTAGGGCTGCATTAATTGCATGTCTGTTCTAATGTCACTGCAGTCAGTTGTTACATAATGTGCACATGTCTCCTGAAGTCACAGCTTTTGGTGTCTACTCCCATGCCTGTCAATTAAAACATGATGGCTGTATAGTCTACTTAATGTACACAAACATGCCTCTCAACTGTCACAAGTTTTGTAATGTAATTACAACTGCCCAATCTGTCTGGTCCATGATTAGCAGATAAATGATTACCTGGAATGCAGTGTATTTTCAAATCCATTTACAGCACACCTTGGTAGTCATGTGTGTGCACATTATGTGAAACAGTTCCATGTAGTTGTGTACCTGCATTTGTTAGTGCTTGGTCCATATTGTCCAATGCCAGCAGCTTGAGAGGTATGTATGTGCTACATTATCTATAGAAGAATTTTAGTCACTGTAATCACAACTTACATTGTACACCTCTAGAAGTATGTTTTAGTAGTCTGTATATGAATATCATCTGCAACGTCACTAATGGTGTGTTTTCCTATCTCTCCCCACCCCTTATCTTTAATTTATTATTGTTATTTATTGTTATGATTTAATATTAATATATTCTGTTAAACTGTTTTGTTGTACTTATGATATTTCATTCTGGCTTGCTGTTAACATAATTACTGTTATGTTATTTAATGTTGTTTTCCACATAATATACCTTAATATGTATTTGTATTAATCAATATTATGTTCCATTATGTTAATACTAACATTGGTTTGATTATTACTAACCTTAATTTATTAGATTAACTACTTTACTACAGCAAGACGAGGTAGGCCTTTTCCAGGTGATCCACCTACCTTGCTTCCTCCAGCCATGGCACTGGGCCTCAGCCTGGTGGTGCCCCCTCTGCTGCCCTTGCACTACCTGTGGCATTGGGTAGTTCCACCCAACAGGTCAGAGCTGGGCACCCCTCTGGAAGTGGTGATGGAGGGGGACTTGTCAGCTATGACAAAATGCCAATTTTGGTGCGCAAGATTGTGTACAGTGGTTTTGGACACTGACTGCACCAGATGGAGGGTATGCTGGCCACTTTGGCGAGGCAGCCTCACTCTAGAGCCCAGCCTCCACCACTGCCACCCTCAGTGCAGTGACGGAGCAGTGCCAACAGTTCCATGGGTGGTGATGTCAGTCACTCTGCTGGCTTTTGGAGTCATGTGAGAGTGTGATTCCACAACACCCTCTCCATCCAAGGTGTTCACCCCCTCTTGTGTCACACACCACCCCTGTCAGCTGTCTTGTCTGTCTGCAAAAGCCTCCTCACCTTCCCAACTTAACTCCCTCACATGTACTTATAATCCTTCCTCAACATTCCACGATTACATAAAAAACAAAACAAAAATGGGCACCTGTCCCAAAAAAAACCAAATTGTCCCATGCATAACTCTCCATTTCACAAATTGGCTTGACATTGCAGTTATGTTGTCCTCACCCATCTCTCAGGGGGTGAGTCCAAATTCATCTACAAATTCTGTCAAAGTGCACAGTTGTTGCTGTACAAGAAATAGATAGCTATGATTCTTTCCTACACCTTTCCTGCACATACCTACTTGCCTTTCACTATTTTTTCTTCCTGCTTGCATCCCATTTTACCACTTTTCTATCTCTCTATTCTTCTTTTCTTTAAAGATTTTTTGCATGGCCTTAAGTGATCCGCTACGTCATGCAGCATTGCTAAGCTCAGCTAAACAGAGTTATGTTGATATATGTCTTTTACATGATAATAAACACATGTCCCATATTTCAAAACCAAGACCATCACACCTGCAGACCACTGCATTAATTTGCCACACCACACAGCTATTAATTAAAATAGGTGGTTAAGCAAAATATAATAACTGCAAGTTACAGCCATTAAGTGTGCTTAAACGGAGATGTGCATCCCGCCTTGCGCACAAACCTGCTAAAAGTTTAATGGAAAATATGGGAGTGTAACTTGGAGTCTGGTGCAAGATTACACCACTAGAAAGCCTAAGATGGAATAATGGATGTAAGTGAGGTCTCTAATAGGGGGTACATGCACTTTTATCAGCAACATTTAGAAATACACCTGCTAAAATATTATTGGTGACATATATGTTCAGCTGGGACTCTGGTGGAGAAATATATCCGTATAAAGCCATACATATAATGATGGATGTAAAAAAAGCATGTTAGAGCCTGTATGTATGCACTTATATCTTGACAAATACAACTGCTGTAACAGTGACTCAATAGCTAAGTCTGTTAAATGCTTTGCAAACAGTAAGTTTTGCCACACACAGTCCTGGGTTCATATTCACTGGTGTGTAACATTTAAATTACATTATTGTGAAACCATCAATTAATGACTGAGTCATGTACTCTTTATCCACACAATGCTTTTCAAATGAAATGTCTGCTTTTCACTGATGGAAGTCACTGGTCTGCAGATAGGAACACACCTCATAAATTTCTATGGCAACACTCGAAGTTCATAAAGTGTCAGGTCATGCATTAATATGCATTCACAGAGGATTTTAACCTAGGTAATGCAAATGAGGCCTACTAATATCAGAGTGCAGTACACAATCCTTTCATAATGATATTACAGATTATAGCACGGCTGCACAAGTAACATACACATATGAAGCCCCTGCTAGTAACAAGGGCTGCCAGCATACACATTCCAAATGAATACCAGACTGTAACACATGGCCTGACAGTTGCCCAAATGGTTGACGTCGTGTTATATTTACCACCTACATTGCTCAAGGACATGTCTAGTACTCTGATAGTGATACCATTCCCTAAAATACTTGCCTTAAACACATCGCTTAATTTGAGTGGAATGGGTACCCTTACCCTGGCTCTGCCTCTACAACAAGGCTGATACTGCTCCTACAGTTACTCTTACAGCTTGTTGTCCTTCAAAGTTTTCACACTGTCTGCCTATGCCTATTGCCTGCAGCATCAGCTACAGCCTGTAGCACACACATCTGTATGCAAACATAGCTGCTACAGACATACCCTCTGTGATGCAATAGTATCTTGACCCCAAGAATGTCCAGCACAACATATCAGAAGGGGCTTATAATCTACATAAAGGCCTAATATCGGTGGTTGCATGTCATTGGCTGATGATACTGCATATCAGCTGTGTTGGCTGCAATCAGCATTTCAGAACCATAGATTGGTTAAGAGCCAATCACCTGGTAATGAGAACCATGTTAAAAAAACAAACTGCTCAATCTTTATAAAACTTACTTCACACAGTAAACATGTTGCCAAAAACTTTATATATCTACACATATCAACAGAGGAGTATTTTACTGCATCAGGTATGTAACCTTTTTGTTTACAACATGATGCATATGTGTGAATATAGTTAGGGGGAATGGGGATTACAGCATCAAGCCTGTCATAGAACTGTAATAATGATAGGTCACTGATCTCCAGATTTGTTACACCTACAAAAGGCGTACAATACATCAAGGGTGGAATGTTTTTTCTCAATGTGGCACACTGGTTTCATGGGACTGTCCCTTTATAGTGGTTGCAATAGCACACTATTTGTTTGGCACTGTTGTTTTGACATATTATCAGAGGGGTTGCTCCTAGGGGACACACTACAATGGACTCCAATTTTGGGTGTATGATCATACAGCAACATCTGTCATGCCACACAGGGGAATAGCTGACTATCACTAGTATCTTACTTGTATCCACACCCTTAGTATGTTGCACACTGTGGAATATGACATGTGTGATCAAGCAGTGGATACTGCAAGCCATTATGTTCTTGCTGTATGTCTACATAGTGTACTTCCACGTATGTGATCCTGACATGCATTTCCATTTTGTTGTCTTTCCGGAAACATGTATGCCAGATGCTGTGCCCCTTTTATGGAAGCAGAGAATTATATAATTCTGGAAGGCCTCTGTCAAGAACATGAACTCCAATCTGTCCAGGGGGAGGCAAAACAAAGAACAGCAGGTAGCATTGTGGGCTGACCTTGTCCATGACATGAATGCCATAGATCATTAGAGCAGGACATATGAGCAGGTTTGACACCATACAACAGATATAACTAATGCTGCATGCAGAAGAGCAGCACATGTAGCCAGGGATCATGGTGTCACCAGTGAGGGCCTGCAGCAGAACAACCACTCTCAGCCACTGAGGAATTCCTGGTGAACCTAGGAACACACAACAACTTCCAGGCATCCATCACACTGTATATCATTGATGTGGATGCCACAGTTTCCATGACAGACGAGTGTGCAGGTAGGTTTCATTTGAACAGCATTGGAACACTGTAGCAGTCAGTGTGTCTCGGTGTACATACTTTTACATGAGTGTTAGGTCTTTGCTCTTTGTGGTGGGAGGGGTTTAACTGCAGTTTGAATCTCATGCTCAGATTTTGACCAGCATAACAATTAACAAAGTAACTACTGTAAAATTGAGTTATATGGACGTATTACTTTGTTATAGTGCAACATGCAGTGGTTCTTACAATAGGTCTCCCTCAACTTTTCACATATCTGTCAGGAATCAGACAAGGCTGTGGTCCTGCTCCTGGTAAGTGCTCCTGGTAAGCATGACACTGTTTTGTTACTGAAGTAGAGTTACTGCAAGGCATAATAGTGCAGGTATTAATGTACTGCTTTTCTCTTTCTTATCACAGGTGACTGGCGGCGGGGGGTCCACTGTCCCCTACAGAAGCTGATGTCAGTATCTCTTCAGAATCTGATGATGATGATGGTGGCCAAAGTGAGCTACAGTGTGGGGATTTCAGGAGCTCAAGCTGTCCCAGATGAGGACATCCCTCTTCTGCCCTCATTATCACTGCCTACAGCCAGTATGCCTACGCATACCCAGTTCCTGCAGGGCACAGATATTGAATAGTCAGAGAGTAGGGACATTTAACAAGAAAGTTTGGTGACTATGGCTCCAGTGAGTGTAGACACTGGCCATAGCCAGAGATCTGGTGAGGGTCCACACAGGTGGATTGATACGGCTGTTCATAAGAGGTCTGCTGTCCTTCCACCACCTGTTGCAGGTGTCACATCATGGGTCACTCGGTGTATATTTTGGGCTGTCATGGATGCACAGGCCCATTCTGAAAGGAACTCCAGATGTATTCTCAGGGTTATGGTTGCAGCACAGTCTGACATCTGTGGCTGTATCCACCCCATTGGTGACACCACCCTGGATCAATTCACTGATGCAGTGGAAAGAAGGTGGTCTGAGATAGATCGCAGAATATCTGTCTTTGAACACACATTGTCTGTGATGGAATGTCTGGTTGGAGTTGAGCATTGGACTCGTACACGTAGGTTAGCAACTCCATCTGCTGAGAGTCCATGGGGCTGTGCACAATCATGCTCCCATAGTAGCAGGACATCCAGCATTCCAGAGAGGAGTGTGCTGTCCACACCAGGACATGGCAGACCATGGGCTCATGGTCCTGGGCATTCCTGTGGAGGAATCGGTCCCAGCAGACAGCAGTCACTGTCAGATACTAGCACCGTTTCTGACCTTGGGCATGGAGGTGCCAGTGCAATTCCTGGCAGAGCCAGTGCCTGTGTTTGGATGCAGAGATGGTGAACTGTCAGCTCTACCATGCACATTTCAAAGCTGTCCAACATACACACATGTAAGGCTAGCACTGAGCTTGACTGTGTTCATGCACACAGTTACACACCACTGTCACAGTCAGGTCACCTACAGACACACACAACACATTTCCATGGTCCATCTTGCCTGCTTCCCTTCATGACTCAAACATATGCTTTCAACCTATTGGTAAGCCTAGGCCTCCTGTATCCCCACACAACATCCTGTGCAAGTGATGATACCTGTGTCACATCCCTGTCAACCTTGTCATTGATGCAGGGAAATGAAGCTATGTGTCTGATGCACAGGGTGACTGTATAAATTAATATGTACTTGTGTAATGCAGTATTGCTTTGGCATGCCACTTGTACTGGTCACTGACAGATACTATATGCTGACATTTCTAATGAGTAAGTCACAAAAGTTTGTGTACCTTATGTTGTATGATGTTGTAATGGCTGTATACTTACACAATGAAAGGTGTGTCACAGAGCTGTTTATGTTTCAGTTTCAGGAGTCTGTAGGGGACACCCATGTATACACAGTGACAATAAACCTATAGACATCACAGCAGAGGATGGAATGTCAGCATAAAAGAAATATGCCTTCAGCAAGGTACTGCACTATAGGTGCATGGTTCTTTAGGTTCATATGTGTATAACAGGCTAGCAAGGATAATGGCATCATTCAACCTACTCATGCATCGGTAATCTATGAAAACATCTGATACCCTTTATAAGTGCCACCAAGGTTTCAGGAGCTAACACATCTACAAGTTTGGTGATGGAGATAACCTATCTACAAAGTTCCTATGTCCATTACAGACATCTGGCCTACACCAGTTATGATTGTCTTGTTCTGCATCCCATTGTGTAACTTGCACATGATGTGTGTTACAGCAGACATGTGTGTCACATGCATGAGGATCCTGTTACATATAGGGTGTAGTGTCTGTGTTATATACCTGTCTCTCCAACATGTACTATATATACCACAGTAATGGTGTAGGTGTGTAGAACACGTAAGACATGTGTTAGTCCTGTCTTGGATAAGAGGGAGGTACACAGTGGGATCTGACATCTCCCTGTATGACAACCGTACACATCTCCTCCAAAGCATGTTGGAAGCACACTACAAATGCACGGTTTTGACACGGACTGCATAGGACATGTTATCAATAATGTGTTTTGGTTTACCATGGAACCTGTGTGGCTGCTACAGTTGTAAGATATGCATGTGTACTGACATTGTACTCAATGATAAGTGTGATGCATGCCAAATTCAGTATAACAATGACAGTCTGTGATTTACATGC
Organism: Protopterus annectens; assembly: GCF_019279795.1. Classification (NCBI taxonomy): domain Eukaryota; kingdom Metazoa; phylum Chordata; order Ceratodontiformes; family Protopteridae; genus Protopterus; species Protopterus annectens. The sequence continues at coordinate 1,429,589,465 of NC_056732.1, read as the reverse complement.
CATACCTTTCTGTATAGATTGTGCAAAATTGAGTGGGATCCCCACATCTTACCAACCAGTAAAAGTCAAAGGCTATATTACTCTCTGTGCCCATAAGTGCATGAGTAATGGCTCAACTGTGTGTGGTGTACAGACACTACTACATTTTCCAGGGGTGGATGACTTCCGAAAGGATAGTATTTTGCAGTCCTTGGCATTTACTACGTGTCATTGGCTCTGACAACAACGGCATGTGTTTCTCAGACCATCCCAGATAATTGTTGGTTCTGTGTGGGATTTGGTGACAGCTCCTAATATGAAATCACCTGCTAAGGTCACTGACAGTGATCATGACTGCAGAGAAGGGAATGGATAGATGGGGTACTCCATTAATGATGCCTGAGGGAAATTCACTAGTGACTGATGTCATTGTAGTGTAGGTCTACCCAATGCTATCTTCCCAGATTATGACTGTCAAACATTTGCCAAGAAGAAGTGGGATGGTCAAAGAGATGAAGAAAGTAGACAGGAGTATAAGGAGATGAAGTGCATGGCAAAGAGAGAGGTGACAAAGGCTAAGGATAAGGCATATGGAGAGTTGTATGAAAGGTTGGATATTAAGGATGGAGAAAAGGACTTGTACCAATTTGCTAGGCAGAGGAACTGAGCTGGGAAAGATGTGCAGCAGGTAAGGGTCATAAAGGATAATGAGGGGAAACATACTCACTAGCAAGGAGAGTTTGTTGAACATATGGAAAGAGTACTTTGAGGGGCTGATGAATGAAGAGAATGAGAGAGAGAGAGAGAGAGAGAGAGAGAGAAGGTTGGATGATGTGGAGATAGTGAATCAGGAAGTGCAACAGATTAGCAAGGAGGAAATAAGGACAGCTATGAAGAGGATGAAAAATGGAAAGGCTGTTGGTCCAGATGACATACCTGTGGAAGCATGGAGGTGTTTAAGCGAAATGGCAGAGGAGTTTTTAACCAGATTGTTTAATGAAATCTTGGAAAGTGAGAGGATGCTTGAGGAGTGGAGAAAAAGTGCTTTGCTACCGATTTTTTAAGAATAAGGGTGATTTGCAGAGTTGTAGTAACTACAGAGGGATAAAATTGATCAGTCACAACATGAAGTTATGGGAAAGAGCAGTGGAAGCTAGGTTAAGAAGAGATGTGATGATTAGTGATCAGCAGTATGGTTTTATGCCAGGAAAGAGCACTACAGATGCAATGCTTGCTCTGAGCGTGTTGATGGATGTATAGAAAAGGTCAGAAGGAGTTGCACTGTGTCTTTGTGGACTTAGAGAAAACATATGACAGGGTGCCTAGAGAGTTGTTGTGGTATTGCATGAGGAAGTCATGAGTAGCAGAGAAGTATGTAAGAGTGGTACAGGATATGTACAAGGGTAGTGTGACAGTGGGGAGGTCTGCGCTGGGAATGACAGATGTGTTTAAGGTGAAAGTGGGATTACATCAAGGATCAGCTTTGAACCCTTTCTTATTTGCAATGGTGATGGACAGGTTGACAGATGAGATCAGACAGGAGTCCCGGTGGACTGTGATGTTTGGAGATGATACTGTGATCTCTAGTAGAGTAGTGAACAGGTTGAAAGACCCTGGAGAGGTGGAGATATGCTCTAGAGAGTAGAGGAATGAAGGTCAGCAGGACTAAGACAGAATATATGTGTGTGAATGAGAGGGAGGATAGAGGAATGGTGAGGATGCAGGGAGTAGAGTTGGTGAAGGTGAATGAGTTTAAATACTTGGTAGCAACAGTTCAGAGTAATGGTGAGTGTGGAAGAGAGGTGAAGAAGAGAGTACAGGGAGGGTGGAGTGGGTGGAGCAGAGTGTCAGGAGTGATTTGTGACAGGCTCGTAATGGTAAGAGTTAAAGGAAAGGTCTACAAGAGGGTAATGAGACCAATTATATTATATGGGTTCGAGATGGTGGCATTGACAAAAAGGCAGGAGGCAGAGCTGGACATGGCAGGGTTAAAAATGTTAAGATTTGCATTGGGTGTGACAAGGATGGACAGAATTAGGAACTTGTATATTAGAGGGTCAGCTCAGGTTGAACGGTTTGGAGACAAAGCCAGAGAGGTGAGACTGTGTTGGTTTGCACATGTGCTGAGGAGGGATGCCCGATATATTGGGAAAATTATGCTAAGGATGGAACTGCCAGGTAAGAGGAAAAGAAGAAGGCCTAAGATAAGGTTTATGGATGTGGTGAGAGAGGACACCAACCATAGCACACCATGGTTGGTGTGACAGATCAAGATGCAGAGGACAGGAAGAAATGGAAACAAATGATCCACTGTGGTGATCCCTAATGGAAACAGACAAAAGAAGAAGAAGAAGAAGACACTTGGCTATCCACCAGCTGACATACTACTCTGTAAATAAGATACACAGTTTCCAGCAAGGCCTACTGGCCTAATAGTGTCAAAACACCTTGTCAGGCCATGGTAGGTGGAGTGAGTCATATTCCCATTATCCATTGCATAGTGTAACACTCAATGTGGACCACCAGTTAGGGTAGATAGGCATGATCTGGCCTTGAGTAAAGCAGACTGTGTTTAGTCCAGTGTCAGTAGGTGTACAACATTGTTATTGATCATATCCATGTTAACTCCTTTCATGGCATTTCATATCACACAACTGAGAGATCTAGGGACACTTCTTGGCACTGCATGCTAGTTGCCCTTTGTGCAACTAAGTATTGCAGTTACTTCCATCATGTTCCAAGAAAGGAGTAATCCCAGGTGTCTGTACAGTGCACAGACAAACAAGTTAGGGAAGTGTAATATGTATACCCTGTGAAGGTAAGGTAGGAGTTTTACACAGATATTCTGCAGTTGGACACAACTAAAGTGGTGTGTACTGGAGGACACAACTGCCTTGTGGTGCTTGGCAACTAGCAATGTTGGTCTCACTACAACCATTTTCACATAGGATATCATGCTCCAATACCTTTTCTGTCATCACACACAAAACATTACTATGAAGCTCATGATGAGAAGTAGGTCACAGCCAGTTTGTTCATCCACATAGTTGTCCCACATCAAGAAAGGCTCTGTAGGCTTCCCGTGCCATTCTCCAGGTAGATGACTTGATTAGCAACCTGGGTAATCAGTTGGCTTTTGTGTGTATTATTCCTTCTTTTCCAGGGTTTGTGATATATAACTAAGAATTGACAAGATGGTGATTAGGAGCACAGCTGCTGAGTCACAATATAATGTGCAATGTCCAGTGACACAGATCTCCAAGAGTGCTGAAATAAGCAGCACAGCAGTGGTGATCCATCGTAGGTGACAATATCATATCAAGTCATGCATCCTGCCCTTCAACAGTTTAAGGGTGGATATCTGCATGACATGGCTGTGAGGCCTAATGCAGCAGACTGGCAACTGTTGGCCAAAGCGTGTCCACCTGCCACATGTCCTAGGCTTGCCATACTATACAGTTATGTACATGAAACACGTCTGTGTTCCCACATCATGTCACACAACAATCAGTGTGCTGTCTGGTTGCTTGACAGGTATTGTACACTTGTGAGACCAACATAATCTAAGCAAAGTTGAACAAGTCCTCTATGCATCCAAAGACATCCACATCTTCACTGCAAGGAGTGACTACAAACACTGTATGTCAGGCTGTCAACCCCAAGGGTGTGACAACATGGCCCTAAGTTTGCAGGACTTGTACAGTGTCCCATTTGAAGGTATGGTATTGGGAACAAGCCTAATAACAGGATTCTGGATGATCCAAGGTCCACATGACTGTCAAAGCATTGTATGGCACACTGTCAGGTGCTGGGTTACATTAGGGGACCTATATAAAGGCACATGTTACATTTCCACATCTGTCATGACAATGCCTAATTATGGCATGCTGTGATGTACACAAAAGCATGACTGTTTTGTTAATGGGACTATTAGTGACTGCTGATGAGATGTGGAAACTGTCCCCATCCCTCTACTCCTATGACACAAACAGTGTATGACAGATGCAAGTGCATTTCACACATTGCTTCCATGGTGTCTCAAACAGCAGTCATTACATACACCAATAAGCATTTTGCCAACATGCACAGCTCAGCTCCTGTACCCACATCACACACACCTGCATGTGTGCGGCTCCTTAGCAGACACATTCCCAAACAACCAACACCTCAGAAAATCCTGGTTTTTGAGAGCACAGAACACATAATATTGCATGCACCACTGTCTCACTGGTCAAACACCTGAGACAAATCACAAAATTGCACCTATTATTCATAGGTGATTACATCATGAGACACATTGATGGCTGTGTCAACAGGCTACATATTGGAAAGATCACAGTTGGCTGTATGTGGGTTTATACAATACACCATACCACACATAGCCACAAATCAAGGAATATCAGTTAACATAATGTTGACATCACAGTTCCTGTAGGCAGTCTGTGTCTCTCACGAGTATGTGCATAGCATTCAGCTGCAGTTGACCCTCACCTAGTATGATGACTCCATACACACAATAGTTGATGGAAGTCTATAATTTCCTTAGCCTATTGTGTCATTGTAAGGGGATCTACTACATGTCTGCCTGAGATGCCTTGCTCAACAGACATCAATGCTTTGAAAGTGATGGTCTTCATTGCTCAACCCTGAGATTTTGGGTACTGGCCGAGGCTGCTGACACCCCCACAGTGCATCTTATAGACACTGGGCAGAGGTAAAACTTTACAAAGAGAACACCATCTTCATCCAACATCATGGTTATGCTTCTACTCACTGAGAATGGCAACACTGAATCCCACTCTGTGGAAGGTGTCCCACTTTGGAATATGCAGACATTTGTGCAGTCAAGAACATCTGGTTCAAGGCTGTGGACAGCACAGCAGCCATAACAGACTACACATCCTTCCTCATGTTCAGAGCACAAACTGACAGTGTGCAAGGTAATGCAGGTGGTGTATACATATTCATTAAGGATAGATACATATCCAGATTTAGTGAAACACTATGATTTACTGGAGACGCTGCAGGTGCCATTCACTACTGGAAGGCCACAGAATCAAGCCATTGCCACCTACAGCAGCAGCTCCATGAATCCAGACTCTGGTTGTGCTTATTTCAATGAACTTGTGTCTATCAAGATATATCAGTACACCATGGTTTGTGGTGGCATTAAGTGATCACCAACTGTGTTGTTTAGTCATGTTGAACCTCACTGGCACAAAGGTTACTGCATGTCCTTAACTACATGCCCTGGAGCAGTGTAGTGACATCCCCACAAGGGGACCCATTGTATTGCATCATGTGTTACCGATATGGATGACCACTGAAGCCCCCACTGTGAGGTCCTCTCTGGTGGGATCTGACCACAGATCAGTCTCAATAAAACTATCAGAAGTAACCCCCTTGCAGAAAATACAGGTATATACTTCAACAAAGCAATTTATTACCTCCTATGGGATGAAAGTATGCAGAGCTCTGCACTCATGCATTATGCAAGCAGCAGTACAACTGAATGGGCTCAGCTGTACCTTACAGGAGGGGCACAGGCTTCTCATATTATAGTAAACCTGCCTGGTGGACAACTGCCATTAGCAGGCTGTACAATAAGAAGTGGACTTTGCTGTGTGACATTTGGGTTGAGAGTGCCACCCTAAGATGGAGGCACAGCATTCTCAGCTAAAACAAGCACATAGTGTTGTTGTGACATTGTATAGCCGCAGCAAGTGACAAAATTAGACACCCACATAAAGCAGAACCACATCACACAGTGTAGTTACATGTGTAACCTCAGAGCACAGGCCCAGACTGTCAGTGAACTCATATGTAATGATACCACATATAATGTGTCTGTACTCACAGCTAACCTGTAGTCCCACAGGTTTTGCATCAGCTTCACTCTCCTGTTCCCACCACTTGTGCAACATTACATTCCTACAACCTGTCCCATACATTTCATATCTACAGAGCTGGTCATAACTGGCCTCACTATGGGGGATTCACAGCATCTATTGGACATGCTAACATCCCAGGCTGCATCCTACATGGGATCTGAAAAAGATTAGTAACACCATTGGCAACTCCTTGCAATTATACTGTAAACATTGGGTGCTCCCCAACTCAGTGGACAATGGCAACTGTTATGCCCTTGCACAGAGGTGGTGCATCCACTGACCACCAGAACTGTAGACCTCTTTGCTTGCATAGCCATATCTGTATGCCCGCTGGGCAAATCATCATGGAGCTGAGCACCAAACATATATGTGATCTACACACAGTTGACTGTACACAGTTTGGATATCTGACAGGGAGATCATGACTGTTAAACATGGTAGACAAGTCCGAGGCAGTCACCAAAAACTTGAGTGAGGAGATATCAGGGCATACAACCCCCTGGATTTAGCCAAGCCATGTGACTATATTCTCCACTCAGGCATCATTGAGAAAAACACCCACTTAGGCGTCCAAGGTAATATCATTGTAGGGGTCACTAAGCGGCCCATTGATGGCACACATACTCAACATAGGCACATCCACCTCCAATAGCTGATCTGTAAGCAGCAGTGTTCAACAGGGCTCACTCCTGGGTCCTCTACTGCTTGTAATCCATTTAACCATGATACAAGTGAATACTGAATGTCTATGGCTGACAATGTTGGCTGATGCCTAGAAACTGTGAGTGGTCATGCAGTCTGTGAATTATGTCAATATTCTACAAGAGGATATTGAGGAACACATGCCTGTTGACATACTAATGGCCATACACTCCATGCAAATATATATATGTAGTATCATTTCCATCAGTAACACCTATGTATCTGGTAAGTAGCACATCAGTTGCAACATGTGATGTACATACTTAGTGGTGATAGATCTTGGCACACAGGTTTACACCTAATGTGCCTGATATCACCATGTCTCCCATGTGGTAAGATGGGAATCATATGTCATAACTGAGGGCACAGTCACCCGTAATTGACATACTCATAACCTCCATGTACTCTTCCCTCAGCATTCCAATATTTAAGCAAAATGGCCACTTGGTAATGGACCTTTCCAAGCACTAGTGGCAACTGCACACAACAGTATGGTCCCTCACAGGGGAACTTCACATTCTCAGTATCTGTTCAATGGGGATCATCTGGAATCAGTGTCACTGTAGCCTGTGACATATACACTTCTCAGGGGTGATCTCTGCTTTCATATGGGGCAATGTGTGACCCTTCTTGATTGTAAAGCCAACTTATCTGTAGGTGGCATTGTACATGGATTGCTCACTTTAAGGGCATTAACCTTATATTTGATGTTAGTAATACATGCTGGTGAAAGAGATCTGTCTAGCAAACTTTAACACACCTTTGAAAGAGAACCCTGCCTAATTGCAAACAGAGCACCTCAGTGCACCTCATCACATGCCAGCTGTATGCTTGGCTGGGTGACTGTCATTTCACCACAGGGCCTGCCTGTCTCCCTCTTGGACTGGGCAATATGCGGTGTTCATGTAAATAAGGGTATAAAGTTGTCTAGGATTGTGAGGGCTGTATGGCCATTATGCTAGTGAAGTTCAAACATCCTATGGTTCCATAAGCTGATGTAAAATGCTCTAACAGCCACACAAACTTGGCTACATTGAGGATAGCACCACTTCCCAATTACTGTTTACAGGACATGGCACGACACACACACACACACTTTAATTTGGCTGTATATAGATTAGAATACTTACCTATCTAATGATACACACTACAGATCACAGTACGTGATGCATGCAACACACCTCATGTCTGCTATTACTATCTCTTTAGGATATACTATGCTTGATGACATCAACAAGCCTAGTTGTGGTCAGGCATTTGGAGGCCCACATCACCTGCTACAACAAAAATACTGCAAAATTCTACCTCTTTCTGATGTGATCATATTTATGCCATATGGAGACATAGACGCATAAGTGGCCTGGAGGGAGATTAGAATCCCTACCAATCTAGTCTTACACAAAGTAGATCATAGCATTTATTGCATGTGCCATGGCTTAAGTCTGACATTGCAGTGGCAGCTGGTAGTCTTAAGGTAGATGACAACATTAGGCCTTGTAGAAGAGGGATGTTTGGAAGCCAGTAGCAACTTACAGGGCATACTTCTCAACCTCTTAGAGCAAGAAATCTGGACTAAGATTTAAGTAAACATGGGACAAAGTCCCAGAAATATGGACAATTTTTAAATATTGCTCTTACAAACTTAGAAAGTTGATAGAATAACAAGTTTTGCATTAGCATTAATGTTCTGAAGGGTATGAGATCTGAAATTCAAATGTATGTCATTATTTTCTAACTTTGACCTTTAATGATTTGCCAGTAATTTGCCAGAAAAACACAATTTTATGAAAAATGGACCAAAAATATGAGGCAAAAATCTGGACATTCTGCAAAAATCTGTACAGTTGAGAGGTATGTTACAGGGCTAAAAAGTGCAGAACCATTGCAATTTGTTAGTCAATGAGGGAATCGCAGGTGTTTTGCAAGGGGCTACACATACACAGTCACCTGGAGTGAGATTTATCCCCTACCTATCTAGTCTTGCATACTATAGATAATAGTACTTATCGCATGCACCACAGCTGATATCTGCTTCACATATGATTTCAGGCAAACTACCTGTGGATAACAGAAACTAGGCTTGTGTTGAACAGCATCTTTGGCATGAAGAGTGATATTGATTCATACTGTTATCTGAATATTATATCCTAACAGTCAGATAACTGTTATTTATAGTAGATATGTGTCTAACTACAGTTAGCAATATGATCATACATAGTTTGCATTATGATGGACAAACCTGTGGGAAGGAGCAATGTGCCTTGTCAATGCATGTATAGACAACATTATACATTACACCACCTGCTCACCTGTTGCTGTATGAGTGGTGACATCCAGCAGGCACAGGGGTCTGTAGGTAAGTGCATTATGTACTGCTGAGCCCTTACTTTGGATCCTTTGAGCAACATTATAGATGTGTGATAATACAGCTTTACTCAATATTACTAGGGTACCAATACAGACATCAACACACATATTTATGTGTATAATAGTGCTGCATATATAAATGTACTCTGTGTGTGTGTGTGTGTGTGTGTGTGTGTGTGTGTGTGTGTGTGTGTGTGTGTGTGTGTGTGTGTGTATGATATATGTATGTGTTATGTGGATTTATGGGAGAATCTAAAATGTATGTTTTTAAATATATCTATCTATCTATCTATATATATATATATATATATATATATATATATATATATATATATATATATGTGTGTGTGTGTGTGCGTGTGTGTGTGTGTGTGTGTATAGGTATATATCTATTTGCAAATACATAGAGATATATTTATCTATCTATGTGAGAGAGAGATAGTGACAGACAGATATGTATACATACATGTATGCATGTATACACATATCTATACATAATAGGCCATTTTGATCAAGGGGCAACAGAATTGCGCACAGTTTAACTAAGTGTATGAGTATGCCCAGTGGGATTGTCAGTACTTATAAACTGATTGCAGGCCACTCCTACCTGTACTCCAGTCCAGGAGTTTGTGTGTTACAAAGACATCTGTCCTGTTTCTGTAGTATTACACTCCACTCAAAATGTCCATGGCATTCTCCAGCTGTCTGCTGCAATTAATATGTGTCAGATGGTAATAATGTTATACCATACACAGACTGACAGTTTGTAAAAAAAAAAAAAAAAAAAAAAATATATATATATATATATATATATATATATATATATATATATATATATATATAATAATAATACCTCACATCCAAAAGAGATGGATATGTCCAGATTAAAACCATCAATACCATCACCAACACTAACTCCCCTAGTCCACTGAGCCACACTAGCTGCCAGACAAAGAAACTTATTCACACAATCAATAGCATATGTATGTACATTGTTATTCCTGCATTAAGTGAGACATACAATGAATGATCAGTTTGTATGTTACTGCCCTGAGATCTCCTGGCTTGCTGATATACCATTGATTAGTTACTGTTAAAACAGTTATATGGGAACACTGCTGTGTTGGGGGGGGGGGGCAATACCACATGTTCTTCTGGGATACACAGAAGTCAAAATATCATGTGACCCAACTGTTTAACAGCTCCCTTAACTGATGTAGTGAATATTCCAACCTTGAGGACTAGTGAATATTAAGACGCACATACTAGTGGACTAGCTATCTGTAGCCCATATGATTGGTACTTCTGTCCAACTAACCCACTATAATTAGTTGCATTAATGCAGCATATCCATACATACAATACCCTACCATAGAAATCCTTACAAGCACTGTGTAGAGTAGAGACTTAGCTTGCTAATGCAGCAGTTGACAGAACTGTATGTCAGGGCTGACTCTGTCTGATATAAGTAGTACACAGCCAATACATGGATAGGTGCAGGTTGTGTGGGATGCCTGGCATCAATTTTAATATTTGTATGTGAGTAGGAATAAGGTGTCAGCCCCTTGGTCTCTAGGTTGTCAGTAAATGTGATATGCATTGTCTATTAACCAAAGCCAGGGCATATTGAGCATGCTTACATCTGCCTACATGAATATCAGCAGGGGGTTCCTCCTCTGAGTCCTCCTGTGACTGTGGCTGTGTTCACTGGTGGGGGCTGTGTATCCCTTCAGTGATCCTGCTGCAGCCTTTTCCGCAGGATCATATGATGTAGCATAGCACATACTGTGAACATATATGCACATGTGACAGGAGAGTACTACAGGGCTTCACTAGCTATATCTAGGCACCAGAACTGTGACTTCAGAAGCCCAAACACATGATCTATGATGCTCCTAGTTTGTGTGTGGGTGTGCCTCATTATGACACCCTTCCATGGGTGTGTGTGTGTGTGTGTGTGTGTGTGTGTGTGTGTGTGTGTGTGTGTGTGTGTGTGTGTGTGTGTATTTCTGATGGGTGTCATCATCCACATAGCCAGCACCCCCCAGTAAATGGCTGTGTGGGATGTTCCCCCTAGCAAACATCTGGTACAGGTGTGATGCATGCCAGATATAGGAGTCATGACAGCTGCCAGGGCTCCTAGCACATACATTCAGAATAATCCCCTGGGCATTGCACATGACCTGGCAGTTGATGGAGTGGTACCCCTTGTGGTTGACATAGATTCTACCGTCTTCACTGGGTGGTGCTTTAATGTGTACATTAGTGCAATCTATGGCACCCAGTTCTTCAGGGTAGTGTGCTACACAGTAGAAGTGTTGCATATTGCTGGCCTTCACCACAGCAGTGAGGGGAAAAGAAATGTGCCCACTGGCATGTGGTAGCATGCCATCCAGGAACTGTTGGAGTACCCTGGATGCAGATGCCTGTGAGACCCCCATCATGTTCCCAGTTGGTCTTTGGAAAGTATCTGTAGCTAGTATCCTAAGGGCTACACATACCTTTGTTTCCACTGGGATGAGTTCCCCTCTGTTGGCTATGGGTCTGAGTTGAGGTGGCAGAGATCAGCAGGTTCTTGTAGTATGTCCCTCTCCACCCTGTAATTCTATACAATCTCCAGTTCATGTAACTCCTGGAAGGTTACCCTGGGCCTGAACGCCCTTCTCCTTCTCTGTTTAGGCCTATTGTCAGCAGCAACTGCAACAGTGACTTCAGCATCTAGTGCATATAGATGTAGCAGACCTGCAGCAGGCCCTAGCATTAATTCCCAGTGGTTCAGTGTATTGGAGGAAAATCAGAATGTAAGGTGCATCCGTATTTTATACAGCTCTGCTGTAAGTGCAGAATGTGTGATTGGCTAACTATGATGCATTCCACCTGCCTACTTATGGCTAGGCTTGTATAGACCCTAGGGCTGATAGCCTAGTACCAACCTATGAACCTATGAACCTATGAACTATATAATTAACATCATTTAATGGCCTTATTTCAGTGCACAATGCCTCACACAGTGCCGTGGTGTGAAGCACAGTTTAAACAAGGCAAAACTTCTAATTGAATACGTCCAGTTTTCAGACATGCTCAGTAAGGAGGAGCCCCACACAATCACATACACTGAAGCTTAAAAGAGCTTAGATGTCAGTGAACACACCCCCCCTGACATCAGCTACATCCTGTGTAAACATCAAACATGGGTCTAAGAGTCTACATG